>NC_088914.1:83504015-83807046 GCF_963576675.1 Euphorbia lathyris | reverse complement strand
ATGATATGTACTTTGAATTTAAATATCAAATAATTCACAATTTGATACCCAATTGGATTTTGTATTTTTTGCACTTTATTTCATATTGAACTTTGAAAATTTAAGATAAAATATTAAAGGGTTAAGGTGCAAAAAATACTCCTAACGTTTTAGGCCAGGAGCAATTTTATCCCTAACATCTAAAATGGTACAATTCTTCCTTAACGTTGGAAGCTAAGAGCAATTATACAAATTGGGTCAATTTCAGACACTATTATAAAATACAGATATTTTTGTTCCTTATTCTGCACCAATTACATAACAATTTGTACTAAAAAAAAGGATTTCACGTTTTTTATAATTTAGTAACATAATTGGAGATTAATATTTATAAATTCGGTGATTTTTTAATTTTTTTTGTCTAGTTCGTACAAAAAGACGGTATATTTTTTTTATTTTTTCATATCCCAACATATGTTTGTGATTTGTTACTGATAAAATGACGCACGTGTATAGTGTAGATGACAAGATTCATGACTGAGAAGACAGTTTGTTGAATTATTTTTCAAATTGACCAAATTTATCAACGTTAGAGACAAAATTGCTTTTAACTTTCAATATTAGGGGTAAAATTGTACCATTTTAGACGTTAGAGGTAAAATTGCTCCTGACTCAAAACGTTAGAGATATTTTTACACTTTAACCCAATATTAAATTAACCAATTAATCTTAAAATGATATATATATTTTAAATTAAATATCAGTTAATTTAGAATTTAAATTCCAGTAGATTTTGTATCATTTTAATTTTAAAATGACATGTACTTTAAATTTAAATATCAAATTAAATTTTGTTGCATTTGGACTATAAAATTTAACGCTGCACTTTTTTTTAAAAGACAACACACATATTTGCTATATTGTAAATATCACCCTTAAATTTGTAAGTTTATTTTGATCGATTACATATACTGTAATAGTAAAATATGTCTTTTCCATGTGACTATATTAAAAAGAAAAAAGAAACTAGCGTTAAAAAATATGAAAAATTGATGTAATTAGTTATTTGTAAATGATTGTAAAATTTAATATGGGATAACGTATAAAAAAGTCTCAATATTTGAAGGAAGAGTCAATTTAGTCACAAACAAAACAATGCAATTTTAATCTCAATATTTGTTACGACTAACGTGCTTGCTAACATAAATATATATTAGATGATACAACGGCACAATCATTTTATGAGTCAATTTTTATTAGTAAGATTTATTGGACTATTTGACGAATGTTAGAACTGAAATCATGCGATTGTATACGTGGATGTTAAATTGGATCTTCTCCGAAAATCTTAAGAATATTTTGGTACCTCCATCTCTTTTAATAATATTGTGTAATTATTTTATTAAATTCAATTATCTTATTTAATTTAAATATACTGATATATATTTTGAATTTATATAACCAATTAATTTTTTTATATGTCCCGTCCCGTGCATAGCACGAGTACAAAGCTAGTATAGTTTTAAATTGATTCAATCTGTATGGTTTTTCGAAAGCCCAAATCTATATGCAAAAGTACTCTAATTTCTTTTAATTTTTAGATCTAATTCACATAAAGTTATTAATGGTAACATTTCCTGGGGGAGGCTACATGGAAGGCCGTATAGTAGGCCGCCTAGGGCCTCTCGGTTAGGAGGGCCTCTGATCCATTTTTTTCTTCATAAAATTCAAAATTAAGTTCAATTATAAAATAATAGTACAAATTATTTCTTTTTTGTTTGTCATCGTCTCTTAACAACAATAATATGACAGCTTCAAATTTTATTTTATAACTTTTCTCTTAACATTAACAAGAATGTGTTACAAATTTAACTGTATAATTATTGGGGAAAGCAAATTCAGCATCTGTTTACAAAATAGTATAGTTTTGAAGCAAAGATTCACCTGACAATACTATTTCAATATCACTAACGGAGGATGAGTTTTTTTTTTTTTTGTAACAGAAAAGCCTTATTGGATAGTCAGAATGCTAGAGACTGCAGGATAGTCAGAACATAAAATTGGATTGTTTTGTATATAAGGTTAGATCAATTTTCATCTAATAATCATAGGATATATAATCTAACAATAATATATCGTTATTTCGTTCTTTACGAATTGTCAAAAAGTTTGATCTTCAATTGTTTCTTTTTGTTGAGTCATAAATTAATTATATTTCATATATATTAGATTTAAATTTGTAAAAAAATGGAATATGGGAGCTACCAAGACTAAGAGCGCGACCGCCTATGGCCCTAGTCAAAAGGGGTCCAAATTATTTTTATTGTATATATAGTAATTTTTTTAAAATGTAGTTATAATATATCTAGATAGTGACCAAATAAAATGATATTTTAAATCTAAAATAGGTCCAATTTTCTATTTTAAACTTTTAAGTATAAAATTTTTAAGAACTTTTTTTTCCCGCCTAGAACCCATAAAAATGTCAAGACTAACCATCAGGGCTGGCTCTAGGCATAGACCCGGGGTGCGCCGGCCTAGGGCCCATGGTTGAAGTGGATATAGGATGACCTATTTCTTTCCGAAACCCCATTGATAAAAAAAAAAAACCTATTTTGTTATGTGTAAATTTTTTATTATTAAATGGTCTTTATTTACTTATTTTGTCTAGAGCCCCTAAATTGTACCGGCCCTGCTAACCATGTCTAGAGCCTCTAAAATACTGGAGCCTGGCCTGTCTGTAATATAATGATATCATTAGTTAGACTTCAATTCATTGAATTCCAATTAAAATTCCATAATATCTTTTTCAAAGTTTTTTTTTTTTTTTTTATCTGCATATGTTTTTCTTTCACAATTGGAAAAAACAGAAGAGACAACAAAAGAAATATTATATAGTCATATCTATGTGATTAAAATTTTAATATACATATGTATATACATAGTAGTAAAAATGATATTTATATCCAACGAATTATTAATGGATTAATGAGTCAATTCGAAATGTGACCTATTTATTTTATATGTTAACTATATCCATCCATTTATGATTCAAATTCCATTAAACCTTAACTTTAATTCATTTAATTTACAGATTACGTGAATTATATTATCATTTCATGACCTATTTTAATAGCTCCGTGCTAAAGTAAATAAATAGCTTAAAATAAACATAAATTATTATAACATTTTTCTATTTAACACTACTTATATTTGAAGAAGGGAGGATAAGGGAAAGGGAAGGGAGGGTGAGGGAGAGGAAAAGCAGGAGGGGGAAGTCTCTGTTCTTGGAAAGGATAAGGGAAGTTCCACAGAAATTGGTTCGGCGAGCCCTACAGATCAGGGCCGCCGGGGGGAATGAATTGTTTAAGCTGGAACTGTCGTGGCCTGGGAAACCACCGGGCAGTTCGCTCCTTAAAGGAGCTTGTTGCGTCCCAAAGCCCAAAAATTGTATTTTTGATGGAAACATTAGTAGAGGATCAGAGAATAAATTTGCTAAAGCAACAGTTAAAGTTTGAGGGAACATTCCCTGTCAGTAGAAGAGGCCGTAGTGGAGGATTAGCTTTGTTGTGGAAAGCAGGAACTCAGGTGGTGATCAAAAGTTTCTCTGACCATCATATTGAGGCAATTATCACTAATTCTGTTCAGGGAGACTGGAGATTGGTGGGTTTTTATGGGTTTGCTGATCGTAGTAGGCAGAGAGAGTCTTGGGAACTACTGAGAAGACTAATCAGGAATGATTCTGTCCCATGGGTAGTGTTTGGAGACTTTAATTGTATTCTGAACCCTGATGAAAAGGTAGGCGGAGCGGCTTACCCTAACCCCTTAATGCAGGAGTTTGCCAAAACAATTGAGGAGTGTGGGCTGAGCGAACTGATTCTGAACGGTAACCGTTTTACTTGGGAAAGAGGTAGAGGGTCAGAGCTCTGGGTTAGAGAAAAACTGGATAGGGCTTTCGCTTCGGCTGAATGGTTGAACCGTTTTGACAATCATCACCTTCAAACCTGTATGATTGGGTATTCAGACCACCTTCCGCTTTTTCTCCAGCTGGAAAGGGAGAGAAGTAGTAGTAGAGGTAGGAGATTTCGTTTTGAGGAGGTGTGGCTCAAAGAGCAGGAGTTCAACAATCTGGTTAGAGGTCACTAGAGAAGCTAGAGGGGAAAACCAGTTCAGGAAAATCTGGAGGAGTGTGTGCAGAAAATGGCAGTGTGGGGGAAGAGCTTTAATATGCGTTTCAAAAGCCAAATTAGGAAATGGAAGACCCAAATGGAAAGATTTCATGGTAGCAGAGACAGGGATGCCATTGCCGCTTATTTCCTAGCCAAAAGAAAACTTAATGATACCCTGAAAGCTGAGGAGAGTTATTGGAGGCAGAGGGCTAAGGTTTTCTGGCTGACAGAAGGGGACAGAAACACACAGTTCTTCCATGCTAGTGTCAAAACTAGACGGCAACAGAATTCAATTACTTCTTTGACAGATGAGAATGGGGTGGTGTTTGACAATCAAACCGAATTTTTGGAGCTTGCACAGAGTTACTTTCAGGAGGTTTTTTCGGCTTCGATTTCAGGCGGAGGTGACACTGTGCAGGCAATCGACATGTGCATCAGTCCTGACATGAACGAATCACTTGTTGCTCCTTTTAATCAGGAAGAGTTTAAACAAGCTCTATTTTCTATGAGTCCTAACAAATCCCCCGGCCCTGATGGGCTAAATCCGGGCTTTTTTCAAGCCTTTTGGGACACATTGGGAGCAGACGTAGGAGCAGCCTGCGCAAAGTGGCTGAGTGAAGGGGCATTCCCAAATGGCCTAAATGACACCACAATTGTTCTGATTCCAAAGATTGACAATCCTAGAATGCTGAAGGATTTTCACCCTATTGCCCTGTGCAATGTCATCTACAAGATAATTGCCAAGGCCTTAGCAAATCGCCTGAAAAGGATTCTCCCTAAGATCATTGGTGAAACTCAATCTGCTTTTGTTCCAGGAAGGTCTATAATTGACAATGTGCAGGTGGCTTTTGAAAGCATACATTATATGAAGCGATTGAATAGATGGAAGAATGGGCATGTAGCCTTAAAAATTGATATCAGCAAGGCCTATGACAGAGTTGATTGGGATTTTCTTAAAGCTGTTTTAGCCAGAATGGGCTTCCATGAAACTTGGATTGGCTGGATGATGCTATGCATAACAACTGTAAATTACAAGGTAGCAATAAATGGGGAGTGCATTGATCAAGTAGTCCCTGGTAGAGGATTGAGGCAAGGGGATCCCCTATCTCCCTACCTTTTTATCCTGTGTGCTGAAGTCTTATCTAAACTTATCAGAAAGGCTGAAGTTGAAGGGCTTATTTCAGGGTGTAAAATCTGCAGAAGGGCTCCGGCAGTAACACACCTCTTCTTTGCAGATGACAACTTTTTGTTCTTTGGGGCAACTATTGATGAGACTAGAAAGGTCATGAACATCCTGTCTGAGTATGAAGTGGCGTCGGGTCAGGCAGTAAACTTGAGCAAATCAGGGGTTTTCTTCAGTCTTAATGTGTCAGAACCTTTGCAATCACAGATCAAAGCACTATTAGGGGTGTGCACTCCTCTCGACACAGGCAGATATCTGGGTCTACCACCACTTATTGGTCGCTCCAAACGCACAATTTTCGCTTTCCTGATTGATAGGCTTCGCAAGAAATTTGGAGCGTGGGGTCTCAAATTCCTATCCCAGGCTGGGAAAGAGGTGCTGCTTAAGTCTGTGGCTCAAGCTTTGCCAACCTTTTGTATGAGTACGTTCCTCTTACCTTTATCTATCTGCGATGAGCTGCAAAAATTAATGAATTCTTTTTGGTGGGGTATGAAACCTGAGGGTAGAAGTAACATTCATTGGTTTGATTGGGGTAAATTATGTAGGCCTAAAGATTCTGGTGGGATGGGTTTTAAGGATCTACATATGTTTAACCTTGCAATGTTAGGTAAACAGGGATGGAAATTACTAAAATTCCCAAATACTTTAGTGAGTCAAATGTTCAAAGCTAAATATTACGCTAGGGAGGACTTACTTCTCTCCAAATTATATGGAAAGGCATTAGTATACTGAAAACAGGGGTCAGATGGAGAGTGGAAAATGGTAGATCAATCAGAGTTTGGGAGGATGAGTGGGTTCCTAATCTAAAGGGTTTTTGCATAAACTCCTTTTTGGTCCCTGGAATGGAGAACTTGATGGTAGCGGACTTATTCCTTGAAAATGGGAGGGGGTGGGATATCCAGAAACTAAATGGATGCTTTAGTGAAGTGGAAGTGCAGGCTATAAGTGATATTATCTTGCCATACAATGCAGGGGAAGATATGAGAATCTGGCATTGGTCAAGGGATGGACACTACAATGTTCACTCAGGCTACTTATCAGGCATGGGGCTAGTAGAAGCTAGCAGAGTTCATGGGGGCTGGAAAAGATTGTGGAAGCTGATGATTCCCCCTAAACTGAAACAGTTTATTTGGCATCTGTGTTCAAAGTGTTTACCCACTAGAGCTCGGTTGGCCTAAAGAAGAGTCCCCATCTCAACTGAATGCCCAGTATGTGTGGAGCAAGTAGAGACAGATAACCATTTATTTGTTGATTGTTGTTTCGCAGGTGATATATGGTGTGTTGCAGGCATTCCTGTGCCGAGAGTGGAGAACAGTTACCTTGACGAGTGGCTCCTCCAAGCCTTGAGTAACTCAAATATGGAAGAAATAGTCAGAATCTGTTGTGCACTCAAAGCAATCTGGGACCACAGAAACAGAGTCCTGTGGCACATGAGATGGTGGCCAGCAGACATGGCTTGGCGAATCAGTTTAGAGGTTGTTCAGGATTGGAAGGCCTTTCAGCAGAAGGCGCCACCTTTGGGCAACCGACTCACACAAGCTACACACATACAGACGGCACCGCCGAGGGCCACCCAGCCACCCCTGCAAGCACATGATATACAGATGAGAGGTAACCACTTTTTGCCAAATCCTCAACATAAATGATATACGCCTAGCCCGGGCTTTATCAAATGCAATATAGATGGAGCCATTTTCAATGAATTAGAAAGTAGTGGTATGGGAGCAGTGATTAGGGATGAAAGGGGAGTTTTTCTCTTTTGTAGCAGCAGTCTTATCCCAAGCATTAAAGAACCACGTGTCATTGAAGCGCTTGCAATCCGCACGAGTTTGTTATGGATTGCTAATTTGGGTTATTCTGCTGTTATCTTTGAATCTGATGCTAAGGTTGTGGTAGATGCTATACACTCTGAAAAGCAGGACATTTCTGAATTTGGCATGATAGTGGAAGATTGTCGAGTCCTGCTAAGATCTACCCCTTCTTTTAAATTAGCTTTTATTTCTCGCTTAGCGAACAGTGCGGCTCATTTGGTAGCTAGGCTTGCCTGTTCCAATGCTAGCGATTTTGTTTCTTCTGTTGTGCCAGATTGGCTTGTGAACACTATTTATATGGATGCAAATCCATCATCTATTTGAGTGTCTTTTTCTGGTTCAAAAAAAAAAACACTACTTATATTTAAACTAATATAATATATATAATTTATTGGAATCAGATCCTCTCCTGTTCACCAAAAACGGGAGAGGAGCTGTTTAATTAATCCGTACTCTGTATTAAATTTTAAAAGTTTAGATTTTAAATAACTATAATTAACTAGTTTTTTTATCTTTAAAAATAAAAAACTAACATCTACTATTACTTAAAGGGTAAATTACATCCATGACCACTGAACTTTACCCATTTAATATTATGACTACTGAACTTCAATTCTCAACAGTATGGTCACTGAACTTTACACTTTTTAATATTGGTGGTCACTCAACACCTCAAAACGATTGTTGGCGGCCTAAAAATAAAAAATCCAAAGCGTAATGATATTTTAAAGAATTTTAATTTTTGAAAATTTTCATTTTGAGGTCATTTAGATGTTATTTTGTTAAGAGAGATAGTGAATTTTTAAAAAGAGAAAGATAAAAAAATGTGATTTTTAGAGAATCCGATTCCTAATTTATTTATTTACTAGTTTTTGACCCGTGCATCACGGATTCATCTTAATATATAAATATTAACAATAATATAATTTAATAATTAATATTAATGATATAAAGGTGCTATATAAATTAAATATTATTATTTTATTTTCACATTTAATTAAAATAATCTTTTTATAGATAAATATAATATCATAATTAAAATTAATATATTATATATTATATTATATTTTTTATCAGTAAAAAATAATGAAGTGACACCTCAGCTCCATCGTTACTGTTTTATATTATGTATAGATATGTAGAGAATTAGAGAGATTTTAGGGATTAATTTAAATTATGTAGAACTTTTAGATATAGATATGCAGAGAATTAGAGAGATTTTAGGGATTAATTTAAATTCTATAAAACTCTTAGATATAGTACGGATAAAATAATCTTTTTATAAATAAATATAATAATATAACTAAAGTTAATATATTATATTTTTTATCAGTAAAAAATGAGGAAGTGACACCTCAGCTCCATCGTTACTGTTTTATATTATATATAGATATAGATAGATATGTAGAGAATTAGAGAGATTTTAAGGATTAATTTAAATTATGTAGAACTTTTAGATATAGATATGCAGAGAATTAGAGAGATTTTAGGGATTAATTTAAATTCTGTAGAACTCTTAGATATAGTACGGATAAAATAATCTTTTTATAAATAAATATAATAATATAACTAAAGTTAATATATTATATTTTATATTATATTTTTTATCAGTAAAAAAGGAGGAAGTGACACCTCAGCTCTATCGTTACTGTTTTATATTATATAATATAGATAGATATGCAGAGAATTAGAGAGATTTTAGGAATTAATTTAAATTCTGTAGAACTCTTAGATATAGTACGGATAAAATAATCTTTTTATAAATAAATATAATAATATAACTAAAGTTAATATATTATATTTTTTATCAGTAAAAAAGGAAGAAGTGACACCTCATCCATCGTTACTGTTTTATATTATATATAGATATGTAGAGAATTAGAGAGATTTTAGAGATTAATTTAAATTATGTAGAACTTTTAGATATAGATATGCAGAGAATTAGAGAGATTTTAGGGATTAATTTAAATTCTATAGAACTCTTAGATATAGTACGGATAAAATAATCTTTTTATAAATAAATATAATAATATAACTAAAGTTAATATATTATATTTTTTATCAGTAAAAAAAGGAGGAAGTGACACATCAGCTCCATCGTTACTGTTTTATATTATGTATAGATTTGGTAAGAGTTCAATGATACATGCACCTAAATATATAACTAGTAATAATAATATAAAGAATGTATGTTATTATGTATATAAAATATGTTTTTATACGTATTTATTATATGTTTACGGTGTAGAGAGAGGGATGCAAGTCTCAAATACAAACAAAAAACTCCTTACCACAAAACCAATTTAAAGAAAGACAAAAGAATCTCTTCACACCTTCTTTCCAATAATTTCCATTTAACCAAAATAACTTTTTTTTTTTTTTGATAAAACCAAAATAACATTTTCATATCAACATATATCTGCCACTCTTACAATATGAGAAGTTGGATATTTTGGATGGGTCATTTTTAATGGGACCGGATTAATCTCGGGATGGTATGTTAAAGTGTGTATGAATTTAGAGAGAGTATTGCAAAATATGTTTTAAGAAGGGTTATGCTATTCGTCGCATCTATTTTACTTACCGTCGCCTCCTGTTTGACATTTTTGCCCTTTTCATTTTTCATTTAAAAAAGTGAAATTCTCTCAACCGCGAAGAACAAAACGAAGAAAAATCATGCCTCCAAAACAAGGAAAAATAATTGAACATCTAAGTTTCGTATTTACCAATAATCTGAAATTTAACGAATTGAACTTAAAAAGAAATTTTTTTTCGTTGAATTTACTCTAAACGGGTAGCCCATACGGCCCGGTCCATGGACCGGTAGCATGAACTACCCTATTTGGCCCACCCGTTTTGCCTAGGCAAAATAGGGTAGCCTACCTGTTTTTCCTAGGCAAAATAGGGTAGCCTACCCGTTTTGCCTAGGTAAAAACGGGTGGGCTACCCGTTTTCCTTTAGGAAAAACGGGTTTATTTATTTATTTTTTTTAATTATAATAAATATTAATTATAGATAAATTATGTATTGATTGGAAATAAAAAATAAAAAATACGTATTGAAGTGTCCAATTAATTTTTATTTGGTAAATTATATTTATTTACCTTTTAGAACGTAAATTTAATTATACGTAAATTATGTATTGACTGGATAGAAAAAACGTATATATAAATTATTGATTGGAAATAAAAAAATACGTAAATTATGTATTGCACGCGTTAACCCGTAATTTATCTATAATTAATATTTATTATAATTAAAATAAATAAATCCATTTCCCTAAAGAAAAACGGGTAGCCCACCCGTTTTTACCTAGGCAAAACGGGTAGGCTACCCTATTTTGCCTAGGCAAAATAGGGTAGTTCATGCTACCGGTCCATGGACCGGACCGTATGGGCTACCCGTTTAGAGCAAATTCAACAAAAAAAAATTTCTTTTTAAGTTCAATTCGTTAAATTTCAGATTATTGGTAAATACGAAACTTAGATGTTCAATTATTTTTCCTTGTTTTGGAGGCATGATTTTTCTTCGTTTTGTTCTTCGCGGTTGAGAGAATTTCACTTTTTTGAATGAAAAATGAAAAGGGCAAAAATGTCAAACAGGAAGCGATGGTAAATAAAATAGGAGCGACGAATAGCAATCCACTTTAAGAATGAATAAATTTGTTTGAAAGGAAAAGTCATATTGCATACGAGAAGCCAACCAACAATCAAGAAATCAACTCATTAGAGTGATTAATAAGTTGTTCCTTAAGTTTAAGAGGTAAAATAAGCAAAATGAATATATGGTTTAGGAATTTTTTTATGAAAATGATTGAATAAGTCTCTTGATCTCAGTCGGGTTGCATCATGGTGAAAGACTATTGGTAGATTTCTCTTTTATGGGTAGTTACGAACAATGTGATGTCCCGTAGAACCAGTGATAGAATCATGCTTTTCCGTATGTTTATTTGCTTCCTTTGCCTCATTTAATTCTACCCTAACAACTTATATTTGTGTCGCATGTTTGGTCCTAAAGATGTTCATCGACTCTTGCACCCAGCTTATATCTTAAATGAAACTTTTGGTTATTCTATCCATGAACTTCCGTTATTCGTGAATCAAAGAGCCCAAACACACCTCTATTTGCTGATCCAGTGTCAGGGTAATCATGAGAAGTTCTATCACGTTGTCATTTATGTCTACTATGTTGGTCCCTTATAACGTGACAAGTTAGTTCCAAGGGGGGGGATAGGAACTATTTAAAAAATTGTCCGTTAAGGCTGACTTCTTTTTCTATGAAAAGGATTACACAGCGTCACTAAGTAGATTCAAGACACAAGTTTAGTCAATTTGTGACTAAGTCTGCTTCTTTACTTGAGTCAGAAAATAGCACTTAGAGTCTATTCCTGAACTCAGCTTTTTAGTAAACTTAACTCAGCGTGAGTTCTTTACTTAGTCAGTTTCACAGCAAGCAATATATATTAAAGGAGTTTAAGGGTTAGAAAGATATTACTCAGCAGACTTATCCTGGTTCGGCCTCTCCGCCTACGTCCAGTCCCCGGAACTCGTTCCGAGCTTTTTGAATTCTCTACTGAGCTCTTTAAAGGTAGAGCACGGAACCTTTTATAAATAGAAGCTGAGTATAACAAGAGTACCTTCCTCTATACCTCTATTCACTCCTGTATCTACGCTGAGTACTATAACCGAGTACTCAGTCTCTCCTTTCTATTCTTCTAGAAATGACAAAGTGTTTGTCCTAAACAACGATTGCTAAGACACTTTAGATGATTGGAAATCACTCTAGACTTTTACACAATAATATGGAAATTGGTGTAAGGTATTTGCTTTGCTTTTCTCACAGAATCTTCGAGTATGAATTTGGTCAGCGTTTTGACAACTTGAAGTTCTGTGTAGATTGACGCAAATGGATGGCCTTTATATAGTGACACTTGAGACACCTGGTCATTTCGAATTTCAAAATAACCGTTGGAGGGAAACGGCTTCCTGTCATTGTCACTCTGGGCGTGCTCAGCGTCGTTGGCCAATAGGATTGACGCATCTTCTGTCTTCGTCAGTCTTTGGCAGAATGTTTCGACATTTAAGGAAAAGTCCACGAGACATCTTTCTGCGCCTTCTGAACTTTTCCCAAAGTAGAAATACTTTGTCTAGAAGTTGAACATTGCCTGCCGCTGTCCAGACTGCTTTGTCGTCCAACTCAGCAGCTTCTTCTTGAAGCTTTTGCCACGAAGGCTTCTCGATCCTTCTCTTGCTGAGTCGTCGTTTTAGTTGATACGGCTTCGTTTTGAACTCTTGGGCCGAATGGTATTGATGTGTTGACTTGGGCTTGACTTCCACTTTATGGGCCTTTGGGCTTTTTAATCTCAATGTCTTATACACAATTAAACTCAACATTGAACAAACACATTAGTGTAATAAATCAAAGCATTTTAAATTTAATGTGTTAGAATATTTTTAGCATTACTTAAATAATTTTGTCAAATCAAAATCATGTAGAAAGGTGTTTCAACAAACTCCCACATTTTGATGTTGGCAAAAATATTCAGTCGAAGAACTCAGTGTTGAGCTCCCCCATGATAGTTGACCTTATTTTATCAAATAACTCCCCCGTAAGGGTTGAGCTACTGACTTAGTTTTACTCTAAACATTTCAAGGTTTAATTGAGTAAGTCTAAGGTCAGTTTTTCAGAGATAGGTCAGCTCATGGAACATATTCTATTTAACTCAGTTTTATGTGGAAGGTTTAAATATCAGAGAGCACTGAGTATGCTTTGTTCAATGAGTTTTAGTTAAATGGACATATAAGAAGTGGTCAACATGCATGATCAACACAGCAGACATATCATCAATTAATATAGACAGTGTAGCACAGTTGATTTAATGAAGATGCATTTTAACAAATTATATTAGTTACTTAAGTAAGCATCGCATAAGAGTAGTCATTATGAAAGAGATAGAGATGCATATAATTTGTTTTGAATTTAAAGTCAACACAATAGGGTTCACAAAAAGAACACAGATATAAAGGTTCAAGAACAAAAGCTAGCTATCACAGTCAATACAAGTTAAGCTACTTTTGTTTGCCCTTGCCCTTGTGTTGCGGCTGACTAACTGAGGCTTGCTGAGTTCTTGGGGCTTGTTCTTTCTCCCCCGTTTTGCCATCATCAGGTTTGGGAATGAAGGTGGCTTCAATTGCAGCTTGAGTGAGGCGCTGAGAAAAAGCCTTTAGCTTTCTTGTGCTTTCATTCATTCCGTCGAAGATTGGAACACCATCATCAACAATGGATCGAGGAATTCCGATAGATGCAGCACTCAGCATACTTAAAACAGCAGCTTGAGACTTGCCAATCCAGTGCATGGTTTCAGTGAGCATGGCAAAAGCTTGATGAAACATCTTTAGCAAAGAGGAATCATAATACTCACGTTGTTCGTTGATTTGGTGCACATTGCTAAAAGTTGCTCGAGAATACTTCAGAATCTCGTTGGTCTTAAGCTCGTCAGTGGCCATCTCTTGCCTGTTTAAGTTCAGCAGACGCATAGCCTTGCTAATTTGCTCAATGGAGCATTAAGAGGAGTTTGAAAGCTGGTGATTGGTTTTGTCTTGCTTAGTGTGAAGCTGGCTGAAGAGATTATGTACTTCGGTAGAAGTGGCATATGCCGAGTTTGCAGCTGACAGTTGATGAAACTCCCTTTGTAGTGAGTTTATATGGTTGACCATGGTCAGCTGGAGTTCGGCCAGCTTTATAATAGAGTCCTGCCTGGGCTGTTGAGATTGTAGTGTAGTCATGACACTCAGAAGATCCTTCATACCTTTTATCTCAGTGAGAAGCTGAGTGACAGACGATAATGGAGTTGTCTCAACAATGTTAGATTCAGCGGCATTGGTACTTGATTGATGGAGGTCCTGGATGAGAGCTTGAGCTGAGTCAACAATTCTGCGACCAGACTCAGAGGCAATGAGGTAGCTAAAGGATCCATCTTGTGTTTGCCCAGATGTCGGAGGAGGAGTAGAACCGAATAAAGGCAGTGTTTGGTTCTGCTCGTCATTGGAAGGCCCAGCATTGTCAGCGGCTGGCCTGGAATTTGGATTGTCAGTTGAAACTGACTGAATTTGATTCTGCTCATTGAGTTGGGGAAGTGGAGGATCAGCAGAAAGAGTTGCTTGCTCAGTGTCAGGCTGAAGCTGACTAGGTGATGGAATGTTAGGAAGTTCAGTGTCCACCTGAGCAGGAAATTCCTTAGCTTGCTCAACAGTTTGAGGAGCGGAATCTTCGAGCACTTGCTCGGCATTCCTTTGGTTGACGGAGGCATTTAAGTCGGCATGTTCCTTTGGAGAAACAGAGGCTTGATTTTCGAGTTGCCCTTATTGAGACTCAGGAGGGATTGAGAAGTATTTAAGTTGGACATCTATAAGATCGGGAATCTCATCCCTCAGCGGTGAGTCACCCATGATGTCAATGACGGGTGTTTTGAAGGCTTTCTTCTTCCTCAGTCTCCTAAGCTTTGGAGGAGTAGGGTCACACGGAATAGACTCAATAGAGTCAGTGGGTGAGGCATCCCTTTGAACAACAGGAGCATTTTCTTGGTTCTCAGTTTCTTCTTCATCAACCAACTCAGTGTTGATTTGTTCAAGATGCTCATCATCTGCTGGTTCCTCAGTGTCATCCTGACCACTTTCTTCTTCTTCAGACTCATCATCCAGTTCTTCTTCTTCTAACTGGTCATCCAACTCTTCCTCAACAAACTGACCACCCAATTGGTCTTGGTCTTGTTCTTCCTCAACCTGTTGCTCAGCGTCAATCCCTTGACTCTGTGCATAGTGTGAGTTAGGAGGAACGACGATATCTGTTGGCATGGCCTCAATAGGTCTTAACTCAAAGTTGAGCTTCTTCCTCTTCCTTAATGGTTAGTTAGTAACCTCTCTTTCTTCTATCTCAGGCTCAACTTGCCTAGGTCTTTTCTCAGCTGACCTAGATCCACCCGGACTTTGCTGAGTTTACGGCTTTGTTCCTTTACATACAACTTTGATCCTCTTTGGGGTAGAGGAAGCTCCTTTAGATATGCTCTAGACAGCCTTCCTCTTTCTTTGAGTTCTTCCCTTTCGAGTCACTGCCCCCTCAGCGTTCTGGATAGCTTCCCCTTTTCCTTCCTTCGCCATAATTGGTAGGTCATATGCTAAACCAAATAGGGCAGCAGCTGTAATTTCGGTTCCCTGAACTTGGATTTCCGAAACCGTGTCCACTTTGTGATCCTAGAGGATTCGAGTGATGAAGGAGCCCAGCCTAAGGGTTCCTGTACTTCGTAGAAACCCACCGATTATGAAGATAGGCATATTTATCGGTGTGTAGGTCAGCATGTGCCATATGAAACACTGCTCGAAGTTGGTTGCTGAGTTGGTGCAGTTGATTTTAGGGTAGAGGAAATTTGTCAGTATGTAATGGGCCATCTTTTGATGCTGACCCATGGGAGTGCTTGAAATTTCACCTACATGACCCTCAGGTTTGCAGAAGGTCTGAACGTAGTCGATTTTCGTATGGTCACCAGATTTACGAAGTATAGCTCCTTTGTTTTTCAGCTTGAACAGTGAGGCTAGATATGCTGGGTTGATGGAGATGTTCTTTCCTCGAACATGAGTCGCTAGGTAGTTCCTGTTATCATTGGCGACTTTCAGGTTGGCGTAGAATTCTCGTACCAACTCAGGGTAAGTGGGATCCCGAACTGAGAACAGCTCGGTCCAGCCATTGTCCTTGATCCACTCACAGAAAGGCTGCTCGACATCCACGAATCCTTGTGAGAACCACCGCGAGTGGTCAATCTTCCACTCCCTCACACTCTCGAAGACTTGAGTGTAGGTGCGTTGTACTACTTTCTTACCCTTGTCCTTTTGCTGCTGTTTCCCTTTGGAAGAGGTGGCTTGGACAGCTTGAGCTTTCTTGCTCGGCGTAGTAGCTCCAGCGTGATTACGCTGAGTAGGAGAAGTGGGATTGTCATCAGAGCGGTTATGGGAAAGACCGGCACCGGAGATGTTCAGAGAAATTTTAGTCATTTTCTCAGATAAGTTTTTAGGAGGTTTGGGAACTTTGTGAGAGAGAGTATGAATGCCAAAGATTTCTAAGCGTAAAGAGATAGAAGTGGGAATTCATCCACTGTTTATAGAGATGTTGAGTTAATCCAAGGCGTTGAGTAATCCGTTTTGCCTCGAGATTCTCAATCGACAAAGATTCTGGAATTTATGACACATACGACGCGTGTGTTCTAATTATAGCCTATACGTCATCCTAGGTGGCTATTTAATTTGCGTGCTTTGCATTAAAGTTTGCAACGGCTCTTTACTCAGTGTTAAGAATTTCAGGCGTTTAAAATTCTGAGTAGTCAGTGTTATGCAGAGGAATCGATCTTATGCGTAATAACTCAGATTGAGATAGATACTCAGCATATATATACTTATCTACTCAGCATGTAATAGCACAAATCATTCAGCATGGTAATTCACTCAGCATGCATACTATACTTGAAATTTATTGAAGAGGATTAAACATACCAATGGCTTCTCTAAGTATGTTGAATTGCTCGCGAGCCAGTGGCTTTGTGAAGATATCAGCAAGCTGCTCATCCGTTGGGACATAGGTCAGCTTGATCTCTCCCTTGAGTACGTGATCTCTAATGAAGTGATGTCTTATGCTGACATGCTTCATCCTGTTGTGTTGGATTGGGTTCTTTGATAAGTCAATGGCACTTTTGTTGTCACATTTGACTTCAATTGTTTTAGTCCGAACGCCAAAATCTTCAAGCTGTTGCTTAATCCATAGGACTTGAGCAACATAGCTTCCAGCAGCAACGTACTCAGTTTCAGTGGTTGACAGGGCTACTGACGCCTGCTTCTTGCTGAACCAGGACACAAGACAGCTCCCAAGGAAGTGGCATCCTCCTGAGGTGCTTTTTCGTTCAAGCTTGTCTCGTCCGTAGTCAGCGTCAGTGTATCCAATGAGTGTGAAGTCATGAGTATTGGGATACCACAAACCTGCATTCACTGAGCCTTGCAAATATCTAAGGATTCTTTTTACAGCTATGTAATGAGATTCCTTAGGGTTAGATTGATATCTAGCACAATAACATACTGAGAACTGAATGTTCGGTCTACTCGCTGTTAAGTAAAGTAGAGAGCCTATCATACCTCGATACAATCTGCTGTCTACCGACTTACCATTCTCATCAGCGCAGAGGATAGTGTCAGTGCCCATTGGGGTAGAAATTGGCTTACAATTTTCAAGTTCATATTTCTTCAATATCTCCTTAGCGTACTTAGTTTGACTTATGAAGATGCCATTTTTCCCTTGTTTGATTTGAAGTCCAAGGAAAAAGTTGAGTTCTCCCATCATTGACATTTCAAACTCAGTTTGCATCTGGTTGCTAAATTTCTTGCACATTGACTCGTTAGTGGCACCAAAAATAATGTCATCAACATATATCTGAGCCAGCAGGGTATCTTTACCCTTCCTCTTAATGAATAAGGTTGTATCAGCTTTACCTCTGACATAATTTCTAGTCAGCAGGAAACTGGTCAGCCTCTCATACCAAGCACGTGGTGCTTGCTTGAGGCCATACAGAGCCTTTTTGAGTTTATAAACGTGGTTTGGGAACTTGGGGTCCTCAAACCCTAGAGGCTGATTAACATAAACTTCCTCGTTTATAACTCCATTAAGGAATGCACTCTTAACATCCATTTGAAACAATTTAAAGTTCATACAACTTGCATATGCACATAAAATTCTAATAGCCTCTAGCCTTGCCACTGGGGCAAAGGTCTCACCGTAGTCAATACCTTCTTGCTGACTGTAGCCCTGAGCTACAAGTCTTGCTTTGTTTCTGACCACGTTCCCTTATTCATCCAGCTTGTTGCGGAAGACCCATCTTGTTCCTATGGTCTTCTGGCTTCTTGGTTTTGGCACTAGATCCCATACTTCATTTCGTCTGAACTGATCAAGTTCTTCTTGCATTGCATTCATCCAGAATTCGTCATACTCAGCTTCAGCAAATTCTTTGGTTCCTGGATTGAGATGAATGCTACGTTGCTGAGGTATCTCCTGAGTTGATTTCTAGTCATCAGGGTATTCTCATCGGCATCAAGAATGGCACTCTCTGAGTGACCTCTTGGTATCCTAATATCCTTTGGTAGATTGATGTCTTGCGCTGGTTGTGTTTCAACAATCTCTGCAGGTGTAGATTGGTCAGTGAAAGTAATTTGAGTTTCACTTTTACCTTTCGTCAGCCCTTGAGGGAATGACTCAGCGGCTGTATCTTGGTCAGCGGGTGCTGAGTGTGGATCATCCTCGGTCAGCGGCTGGTATCTTCCTGCAGGGTTAGTTTCATTGAACTCAACATGTACTGACTCTTCTAAAACTTGAGTTCGTTTATTGAAAACTCTGTATGCTTTGCTGTTTGTTGAGTAGCCTAAAAAGATAGCTTCATCAGCTTTTGAGTCAAACTTAGCTAAGCTATCTTTGGTATTTAAGATAAAACATTTACAGCCAAAGGCACGAAAGTATCCAATGTTCGGCTTTCGTCCTTTCCAAAGTTCGTAGGGGGTTTTCTTTAGTATAGGTCTAACAAGAGCCCTATTAAGAATATAGCACGCTGTGTTGACAACTTCTCCACAAAAGTACTTTGGAAGCCTATGCTTACTCAACATTGTCCTGGCTATTTCAACCAAGGTTCTGTTTTTCCTTTCAAAAACCCCATTTTGTTGAGGCGTTCTAGGAGCAGAGAAGTTATGGTCAATGCCGTTGGTTTCACAGAATTCAACAAACTGTTGGTTCTTGAATTCTCCACCATTATCACTTCGAATGTGAGCTAACTTAAGGTCTTTATCATTTTCAAGTTTTCTTACCAAATTTGAAGATGTCTCAAAGGTTTCATCCTTGCTACTCAGCAAGATAATCAAAGTGTACTGAGAAAAGTCATCTACAATGACCAAGGAAAATCTTCTTCCACCCAAGCTCAGCGGCTGGACTGGAACGAAGAGATCCAAGTGTAGTAACTCTAATGGACGCTTAGTTGAGACAATGTTTTTACTATGAAAAGATTGTTTGGTTTGTTTTCCAGCTTGGCAAGCGTGGCATAATTGATCTTTTTCAAATTTGAGTTCTGGCAGTCCCTCAACCAATTGCTTTCTTGCTAATTTTGCCAGGAGGTCCATGCTTACATGACCAAGTCTCCTGTGCCATAGCCAGGAATTTTCTTCCTTTGACACTAAGCATACAGTTTTTGAAAACTTCTTTTCTAAATTCAGCATAAAGACATTATCAATGCGAGGGGCAGTTAAAATTAACTCATTTGTTTTACCCTCGAATATTTTACATCCAGTGTCATCAAATATAACTTTTCTCCCATTGTCATATAGCTGAGCTACGCTGAGTAAGTTATATTTGAGTCCGCTGACTAGGGAGACTGACTCAATAGTAGGATTGCCACCAATGGTTCCTGACCCTACTATCTTACCCTTCTTGTTGTCTCCAAAACTTACACTTCCTCCTCGTTTACGTACAAACGTGATGAACTGAGTTTCATCACCAGTCATATGCCTCGAGCATGCGCTGTCAATGTACCACATCTTTGACTTCTCAGCACACCTCAGGCTCACCTGCAATATAGCTAGTTGCTTTTAGGTACCCAATTCTTTTTGGGTCATTGCTTGTTAGGTTCAACAGGCAAAGCATCATATTTCATTTTATGACGACACACTTGGACAGTGTGTCCATTCTTTCCACAGAAGTCACAGCTGACCTTCCGTTTAGGATGTCTCACTGACTGGTCAGCACCCCAATGCTGAGCGTGCCAGCACACCTTTGTGGTGTGTCCTTTCTTCCCACGAAAGTCACACTGGACATTCCGCTGAGGATTCCATCTCTGCTGACTAGTACTTCGGTACTCAGTGTTTAGAGGATTATTTCTTTTATTCGGAACCTTAAATTGGTTCTGAATTGATGTGACGTCCTTCCTCAGTTTCTTAGAATCTGATTGGACCTCAGTGACAAACTTTTGCATGATTTCTACATTACTATGAAAAATCGAAGTGTCCTGGAGAATATATCGAAGGTCACTCAGTTTGACCTCCTCAACCTCGTCACATCGCCTGCTGAGTGCTCTAACCTTTTTATTACACTTTTTGACAAGTGTATAAAGGTCACTTAGGGCATTAACCATTTCATTTCTGAGCAAGGGTAGTGATATTACCTCAGTTGAGTGTTCCTCATCGTCAGATGCAATGGAGGGGCCAGCATGCTCAGAAACACAAGGCTCAACAAGCTCATCTGCCATGAAGCAGATCTTTGCTGACTCAATGGCATCAGCTTCAGATGATGATGAATCATCACTATCACTCCAGGTTGCCACCATTGCCTTCTTTCCGTTCTTCTTTTCTTTCCTCAGCGTGGGACAACTTGACTTGATATGGCCAGTTTGATGACATTCAAAGCATGTAATGGGCTTTGAGCTGTCCTTCTTATACTTGATGTCGCTGGAGTCAGCTTTGTACTTATCAAACTTCTTGTAAGGCTTCTTAGAATATTTGTCATTCTTTTTGAACAACCTTTTCATCTTTCTAGTGAACATAGCCATTTCTTCATCGTCTGTTGAGCTCCCATCAGTGGAGTCAGCTTTCATGACAAGAGACTTTTGCTTCTTGTCTTCAGACTTTTCCTTCACCTCGAAATTCTTCATTGAGATCTCATGGGTCAGCAGTGAGCCAATGAGTTCATCATATTTGTAGGTGGTTAAGTCTTGAGCTTCCTTAACAGCAGTTTTCTTTGCTTGCCAACTTTTAGGAAGACTCCTAAGAATCTTCTTTACTTGCTCTTCCTCAGTGAAGATCTTTCCAAGTCTCTTGAGCTCGTTGATGATGTTTGTGAACCTTGCATTCATGTCAGAGATTCCTTCATCATCATTCATTTCGAACAGCTCGTACAACCTCATGTGCTGGTTGACTTTGGATTCCTTCACCTTGTTGGTTCCTTCATAGGTAACCTCGAGCTTCTTCCAGATCTCCTGCGCTGACTTACAACCTGAAATCTTATTGTATTCTGCAGCATCTAACGCACAGTGAAGCATGTTTATAGCCGAAGCATGATTTTGTAGCTTCTTGAGATCATCCTCTGTCCATCTAGTCTCAGCTTTGACAACCGTTTGGCCATCAATAGTTTCAACAGGAACAAATGGGCCTTGGACTATAGATAGCCATGCGCTCATGTTTGTTGCCTGAATGAACTTTTTCATTCTATTCTTCCAAAAGGTATAGTTAGACCCGAAGAATAGAGGAGGCCGAGTTTTGGACAGACCCTCAGGCAGAATCTGAGTTGTCAGATTTCCTGGGAGAAACCGAGTGTTGTTCTCAGCCATAGTGGGGATCAGCTCAAGGTAGTTAAACCTTGCACAGTGAGCTTTTAAGTTCTGATACCACTTGTTGGTCCCTTATAACGTGACAAGTTAGTTCCAAGGGGGGGGGATAGGAACTATTTAAAAAATTGTCCGTTAAGGCTGACTTCTTTTTCTATGAAAAGGATTACACAACGTCACTAAGTAGATTCAAGACACAAGCTTAGTCAACTTGTGACTAAGTCTGCTTCTTTACTTGAGTCAGAAAATAACACTTAGAGTCTATTCCTGAACTCAGCTTCTTAGTAAACTTAACTCAGCGTGAGTTCTTTACTTAGTCAGTTTTCACAGCAAGCAATATATATTAAAGGAGTTTAAGGGTTAGAAAGATATTACTCAGCAGACTTATCCTGGTTCGGCCTCTCCGCCTACGTCCAGTCCTCGGAACTCGTTCCGAGCTTTTTGAATTCTATACTGAGCTCTTTAAAGGTAGAGCACGAAACCTTTTACAAATAGAAGCTGAGTATAACAAGAGTACCTTCCTCTATATCTCTACTCACTCCTGTATCTACGCTGAGTACTATAACCGAGTACTCAGCCTCTCCTTTCTATTCTTCTAGAAATGATAAAGTGTTTGTCCTAAACAATGATTGCTAAGACACTTTAGATGATTGGAAATCACTTTAGACTTTTACACAATAATATGGAAATTGGTGTAAGGTATTTGCTTTGCTTTTCTCACAGAATCTTCGAGTATGAATTTGATCAGCGTTTTGACAACTTGAAGTTCTGTGTAGATTGAAGCAAATGGATGGCCTTTATATAGTGACACTTGAGACACCTGGTCATTTCGAATTTCGAAATAACCGTTGGAGGGAAACAGCTTCCTGTCGTTGTCACTCTGGGCGTGCTCAGCGTCGTTGGCCAATAGGATTCACGCATCTTCTGTCTTCGTCAGTCTTTGGCAGAATGTTTCGACATTTAAGGAAAAGTCCACGAGAAAGCTTTCTGCGCCTTCTGAACTTTTTCCAAAGTAGAAATACTTTGTCTAGAAGTTGAACATTGCCTACCGCTGTCCAGACTGCTTTGTCGTCCAACTCAGCAGCTTCTTCTTGAAGCTTTTGCCACGAAGGCTTCTCGATCCTTCTCTTGCTGAGTCGTCGTTTTAGTTGATACGGCTTCGTTTTGAACTCTTGGGCCGAATGGTATTGATGTGTTGACTTGGGCTTGACTTCCACTTTATGGGCCTTTGGGCTTTTTAATCTCAATGTCTTATACACAATTAAACTCAACATTGAACAAACACATTAGTGTAATAAATCAAAGCATTTTAAATTTAATGTGTTAGAATATTTTTAGCATTACTTAAATAATTTTGTCAAATCAAAATCATGTAGAAAGGTGTTTCAATATACTGAACCTTGATTTCTTACTGGTTGACCTGGTGTAAATGGAATGCCCGAGGCTGGTGGGATTATGCAGCTATTTGGCTGGTAGAATTTTGCAAACCTTTTCAGATTCACGCTCACCGTATCAATTTGATGTGAGGGAATCTGAACTGAACTTAATAGATGCTCAAGCTGCCTGAGATAAGATAGGAAAGTGGTCAAAGAGGGCCGAAAATCGACGACCCAACTTGGATGCTTAAGTAAGTGATTAAAGATGATGCTAAGTAGTATGTAAGCTTAAATGAGCAAATTGAAACAAATGAATAGTTTTTTAGGTACTACATACCTCGTATTTATAGAAAATTTAAGTTGTACGCCATAAATGTAAGTAGATGACCACGTGAAAGTCATACATTTATTGAAGACGTCTTTAACGATTACAATAGTTGTACCTATCCGCTAATCAAGGCGCCGAATGTGGATCAAAATATGTGTGATATTAAGATCTCGTTTGACTGATTCACATAACTCCGAAAGTTACTATTTAATATTGAGGTGTTTTATTGATCCACGTATATTCATTATTAATAACAACGTGATATCAATTTTTAACTCATCTTTTTTATTTTTCCTTCAAAATTATTTCTTTAACCTGGCAAAATGTAGTTTTCCAATTAAATTTCAGTTTTAACAAACATTATAAGAAATTTGGATAAATAATTTATGAGTCCATTTTTTTTACGCAATACACTATTTTGTTCTCTCATTTTGAAAAACACATTATAAGGTCCATATCTTTTGTCATCATTAGGCATTTGGTCATTTTGTCTATTTTTTTTATATTTTTAACCAAACATATCTTAACTTTCAAGAGAGATACAGTGCAATACAAAATGATTATGTTATTCTGTTATTTTTTACCTGCTTGTTTATGTCAAATATAACGGTTAAAAATCTAAAAAAAAAAAAAATTAAACAGAATGACCAAAAGCTTAACAATGACAAATGATAGAAATCTTATGTAGTGTTTTTTAAAAATAGATGACTAAACAGTGTGTTAGATGAAAATGAGTGGAATGATCCGTTATTGTTATTATTATTATTGAATGAAAGAATGAGTATTATAGAACAAATCAAATCACTTGCCAACATGCTTACAATCGACAGAGGGATAATATCCATTACAGTAAAAGACGAAGATGATAAACCTAGTCTACCTATCTCATCCGCCACACGGTTAAGCGTCATGCGCACAAAACGAAATCTACAGCGAGGAATCGATTTCGAGATAGCATGACAGTCATCCAACACGAGGCCTAAACTCGAGAAATCATCATCCTGCTACTAACATAACGATTGGATAACAATTTGAATATCTCCCTCCATATCACCTCTTTACTTGATCCAACTAAGCGTATCCCGACAAAAAAAAAAATAGCTTCAACCAATGTTGGAGGAAAAAACTGTCCTCGAATGATCAATTATTTAGTTTAAGAAATTTCACAACTAAAGTGAAAATAAGGGTCATTTTGTTCTAAAATTACGTTAAAAAGATTTACAAGAAAGAATACATTACTCTCTTCTATAGCATGTCACACTCGGCATTTTTTATTTTTCGAAATTATACGATTATTATTTATTTATGATCAAACAAGGCCATGGATAGGTTTTCCCCAAAAAATTGACACAATGATGGCAACTATAATAATTCTATTTAGCAACATCAATCAATCGCAGAAATTCCTAATTAATAAATAATATATAAGTTAACATCACAAGTCTACGAGGTTACGTTTTTTTTTATATATATATAGTAATGAGAAATAGGGATAAGATGTAAATAGGGGTGTAAATGAGCCGAGCCTTTCATGAGCGGTTCGGTGGCCGGCTCGATAAAAACTCGGATCGATTTGTAAATAAACCGTTTGTGAGCACAATTTACTGACTCGGTCCGTAAACAAGCCGAGTTTGAGCAGACCAAAACTCGGCTTGAAAGCTCGCGAGCAGACTCATTTAGAACTTTTATGAACAAATTTTAGTTTTGTAGAAAACTATATAGTTTTGTGTTAGTTTACAAATATCTAAACTTAATATTATTTCATTTGCTATTAGATGAGTTCGTTCACAAACATAATAAATTAGTAATAGACTAACTATTTGTAAGCATCTTGTTTATTTATTCACGAACTTTGCTTGTGAGCTTGTTTATGTATACAATTAAAGAGTTATTTGCGATCAAACTTCACAAATATAATTAACGATTTACACACAAACAATTCATGGTTAGATAATTTTCTTAATGAACCAAGTCCAAAGAGGATTTTGGGCTCAAAACAAGCTCGAAACTCGGCCCGAGCTCGTTGAGCAAGCCAAAGCTCGGCTCGGGCTCGAGCTTGTTAATTTTATAGCAAGCTCGGCTCGGTCTCGAGCTCGTTAATTTTATATCGAGCCGAGCTTGAGCAGGTCAAAGCTCGGCTTGGCTCGATTACATCCATAGATATAAAAATATCTCTAACGTTTACAGCTAGGAGCAATTTTACTTTTAATGTTTAAAATTATGTAATTTTACCTCTAACGTTGACATTAAAGATCAATTTTACTCATAAAGTTGTCAAGTTGGGTCAATTTGAGAAATAATTTATCAAACTGTAATCTCGGTCATGAATCTCGTCATCTACACTTCATATATGAGTCATTTTATCACTCATTAGTAACAGAGAATAAACATATGATTAGACGTGAAATTTTTTTAAAAAAAATAAAAAATATACGGTCTATTGTACGAGTTTGACAAAAAAAAATTCAAAATATTTCGCCAAATTTATAAATATTAATCTCCAATTCTATTATTAAATCACATAAAATATAATTGTTTTTTTAAAACGAACTGATATACAATTGGTGCATAATAAGGAACAAAATATATGTGTTTTATAATAATGTCTGAAATTGACCAAACTTGCTAACGTTAGGGGTAAAGTTGTTCTTGGCTGCTATATTAGGAGTAAAATTGTACTATTTTAAATATTAGAAATTGTTCTCAACCTCATTCTCCTCTTTGGATTTGACTTCACTAAGAGGGTGGCTAGCTAACTCATCTATGGAACTCAAGTCAAGATGATTCAATGTCTCACCTGTTCCACCAATGCACCCATTCATATTCAACTCCCGAGTTGGACAATCTTCCAAAGGGGTCTCCGTTTTCTTACTAGGAGAACTCTTCAAAGGTGTAAGGACATATCAGATTCCGCCTTTGCATATGGTGTATGTGTTGCTTCTTCCTGCATGTGAGGCATCACAATCAAATTGCCATGGCCTACCAAGTTGCACATCACAAGCACCCATCTCAACAACATCACACATAGCTTCATCCCCATAAGCTCCAATAGTGAAAGAAATTTTACACCAATGAGTAACTTGAAGTTTTTCCACCTCGTTGACCCAACCAAGGCGGTAAGGTCTAGGATGTGGCTCGGGAACCAACCCAAACTTGCTCATGGCGAACCGACTAATGATATTCACTTGGCTTCCTCCGTTGATCACCATCTCACACTTCTTCCCAAGAACTAAGCATCGAGTTCTAAATAATCGACGACGTTGGCTATGCTCCTCTTCACTAGGCATTGGTATTCTCGTCACCAAATACACATTGTGCTCATTGCCATCATCATCAACTTCATAGTTGTCTTCATTTTGGCTCTACTCAACACTTCCCGACTCATCCTTATCTTGGAACCGATTTTCTTCATCATCATAAGTATCTTCATTTCGGTTCCACCTAACATTTCCCAACTCATAGTCATCTCGGAACCAACCATCATCATGCTCATAAGTATCTTCGTTTCGGCCCCACTCTACATGTCCCAACTCATCATCATGATGAAACCTACCTCCATCATACTCATAGATATCTTCATTGTAGTTTCGTTCAACATCCTCCAACTCATCATCACAATAGAATCTACCTTCATTATCTTCATAGGGAGCCCCGTGTCGATCCCCTCAACACACCGACGCTCACTCTTATCATAGTAGACTCTATCTTCGTCTTCCTCATAAGCGGCCCCATATTGGTTCCACCCAATCCTTCGACATTCATCCTCCTCATGGTAAACTCTACCATCTTCATCATAATCAAACTCATATGCACTATGACAAAGTTCACCATCCTCACAGATTTCATCTTCGGAAGCGTGCTCTCTCTTGTCAACCTCATCCTCGAATTCGCCTTCATAATAATCACACTCCTCATGTCTTACTAGCTCATTCTCGGATTGGTTCTCCTCTTCATCAATCTCCTCTTCTTCATGGTTGTATTCAAATTCATTTCCCTCTTTGTCCACGATCCATCTTTTCCCACGACCTCTCGTTTCCGTCCACTTCTCCCTATAGATCAAGCTGGCTAAACCACTTGAATAACTACCCGACCCAAACGACATGTTACACCCAACTATAGTTGAACCACCAACATCTCTCCCATCTCCATAGCCATCAATCTCCACACATATACTAACTTCATCATTCTCCTCAAAGAGATTAATAAGCCCAAAGTCACTCTCTCCTTCCTCAAGAATAATGCATTCACTTTCCCCAATCTTATAAATAAGATTATGCTTAAGAGGCATTTTATCAAACACTTGGGGAGCATCACTTGCTACATGGGCTTTGTTAATATTAGCACACACCAATTCAACCTCCCCCATGTTTTCACATACAAGCCTCTCTTCCTCCTCATCCACAAATGAATCTAAATCCTCCTCCACAATTTCATTATCAATAAATTCACAAGAAGAATCTAAATCCACTTCATCATCACAAACAACATCACCCACATCCAATTTCTTCCTAACAATAGGACTATCCATAACTTCAACATTAGAAATTGGAAGTTTGAGATTTACCTTTACCATGTGTGATGGAGAAAATATTGGTGATGGATCTTTAGGAGGGACTTCCATGGTTGGTTAGGAGCTATTTCGGCATTCTTGCTTGAGACTCTTTACGAATGTCGCAAGCTTCCTCATTAGCTCGTTTATCACCCGAAAATCCTCCTTACAACTCGCGTGATACCTTCTCACGATGGCTTCAAGATTTTCCAACGCCTTGTTGAAGGTGTCTTCGGATCTATGAGATGAACTTGGTTGAACCATAGTCGAAAGAAGTCTCCGTTAAGGAAAACGATCGGCTCTGATACCAACTGATACAGATCGGTTTCGGGACGTGTTAGTTTTAATCGTAAACTAACAAAGATGTTCTTCTCTAGCTAAACTAGAAGGAGTGAATTCCGGGTTTCATGGACTAAATTCATAGGAATAGTGAAATCCCCATTGTTGAAGGTAAAAACCTTAACAAAACTTCAATGAAGAAGATGATTAATTTTGTATTGATAAAAGTTTACTATTACAATGACAAAGAGATGAATTTATATCATCTAAAACCCTAAAACAAAATTACATAAAAGGCTAACATACATAATTAATTAAAGAGTAAGGTTAGGGGGTAAAATGGGGGTAATAATAAGATGGTGGCATGGGTGTAAATAAAGGAGTGGTAGGGTTGTAATAAAGGAATGGCAGGATTGTAAATAAGGAGGAAGCTGGAGTAAGGAGCAAGTTCCTTAAAGTGAAGGTACGCGGAGCGTGCCTAATTCTACGCGGAGCGTAGGTTGGATGTTGAACTCTTCTCCGGATCAGTACTCATTCTACGCGGAGCGTGCCCAAATCTACGCGGAGCGTAGGTTGGCTGCTGAACTCTTCTCCGGATCAAACCAAACTTTACGCGGGGCGTGCTATAAACTACGCGGAGCGTGCCTGAGCTATTGTGTGGCACTGTCTTGGCCTCCTTACTCGCTTGTTGCGCGTGCTTGGTTCTTCCTCCGACTTCCTTCGTACGGACCCGATCCCAGAATGAGATGCCCCGCATCAGATTCCAGTTGATAGAGAGTGGGCTTCTAAAACTTTTTAGCCCATCATCGAGCATATGGAAAATACAAGATAAAAGCGAAGTTATAAAAAACTTCACATATAGATTTCTAAAGGGGGCATCTTATTTCATACCAAACAAAGGAGCTGAAACTAGACGGATATGTTGACTAATTAGAAGTTTTATGTAAAAAGCATAACCGATATGGACACGTATCCCAATCACAATAGCGGACTTGAAACATACACTCCTAATAAATAACATACCCCTAGGTGGAGACATGGCCAAAAGTGCATAGACACGTGTGTCAATCAAGAATTGCCACGTGAAAACCTACATTTTTTGAAAGAACGTGAAAACTTACCTATATGTAGGGTACCATATACATATCTCTATAAATAGTCACCTCAAAGATATAAGGTTCACAATCACTTTTACTTGACTCTGCTTTCTAGTCATTCATTTATTCTTAATAACATCACTGATTTAACCATTAGAGAATATATGCCTGTTTCTTCTCTCATCTCTGACAGATTATTGATCTCATCTCAAATATACTAAAAACTGATTACCAAGCTTACGTCGCAAATTGAGAGATATCAATACTAAGTAGAAGAAAGTAATATTAATCAAATTAAATTTTGTATGAGATTCGTGGGACTTATTTAAGAAAATAACAGCATTGAATTGAAAATGAAACTTGGAATCGAAATTAAAACATATATAACATAATAACAGACAATTATTGCTACTTTGAGGACCCATTTGGGTAACATATATCATCTATGTCCTTTTCTATCCTTTGGACCAGTTTTAAAATAAAGACATCAACCCATCCTTTTCAGTTTTATCAAAATATATAGGTGGATTCTATATATTCATTTTACAAATTTTGCTTTATCATTAGGGTAAATTACTTTTCTATTTTTACCTAACCCACTTTAATCCTCGTATCTTAATAATACACCGTTTGTCCTAAACTTTTGTTTTATTCAAAGATTGAGTCTCTCATAAAAAAACTAAACTGTTTAATAATTCAAATATTTGAGAGTCTAAACAAATGATTAGAAAAAAGCTAAAGAGTATATTATTAAAATGAGAGAAATAAATAGTGCATTAGGTAAAAATATAGGGACTAATAAATCATTTATCAATAGATTTTATGATATATATGTGTTAATTTTACCCTTTAAAATTAGTTTCAACGTTAAGAGGTTTTGAGTTCGAATCCAATACAAAAAATTATATATATATAAAAAGTCTACTTACATGCAACACAATTTATATAGTTCATGTTTGGTTCAATTTTGTGAAACTGCCTCTTTATTTTTAGTTTCAAACAGTAAATAAAAAGTGTTTGATAAGAATTGGAAGCAACTACTTTTAGCAGGAATGTAAATTAATATATATTTCATATGGGCAACAACAAACAATAAACCGTTTACAGACAAATAACAAACAGTGATAAGTGAACCAAACATGTTTTTAGTGTCTCATTAGTTTTCTCAGCTTTCCTTTCGGATGATCTCGTACATCACCTTCTTACTAATGGGTCTATCCTCGTTCTCTTCTTTCGGTCTACCCTCGTACTCTATTTTTCTATGTTGAAAATTGAAAAGTTCACATAAATTCTATCGGTTGAAAACTGAAAAGGTTGCACTAATTTAATAGTGTTTAGACATTTATATATGTACAATAGTAGAATACCAAAAGACATTATGTTACCAATCAATGTTGGTTTGAGTGGTTAAGGGCCTAAAACTGCTTAAGCTAGATCTCGAGTTTGAATCCCAGCATATGCAAAAAAAAAAAAAAAAAACTTTAATTAGGAAATATCATTTAAAAGGGCTCCGATGAACTCCAAAGGACCAGAAAATATTACTTATTACTAATATTATGGTTTGCGGTAGACCTAGGCATGAGCCGACGAGCCCGCCCGGCCCGTCCAGGTCTAGGCCCATTTAGCCAGGCTTGAACACATGAAAATGTTGTCAGGCCCGGTCCGATCCAAGCCCGTATAAGTCCGTAAAAAACTGGACGGATTTGGACTTTACGAATTTTACATCGGCCCGACCTGATATACTATATATTTATATAAATATAAGTTATAATATACTTTTATAAACATATTTGTTTTCCTTTATAATATAATGATAAGTAATAACTATACATATGCAATTATTTTACTTAAACCATATGTATTATTTACATGACCAACATTCTTTCCTAACATTAAAAAATAAACTCAATATATAGGCAATAATCTCATTTTATCTAACCAATAATTCCCAATTCAAATGTAAAAGTTGTACATCTTTTTTGCCAACTATTATCTCTACTTCAAATTTGTAACTAGAATTAACGTACTGGTCCCATTTGAAATATAAGCTAATTGTTTATTTTAAATTTAATTTTTTTTTTTTTAAATACAAATGGACTTGAATGGACGGGCTTGAGATTCATATCTTAAATCTGAACCTGAATCCGACTAAATTTCTTACGAACTGGGCTGGATTTGAACTCGTCAAGTTTTATCAAAAGCCCGACAGGTCCGGTCTGAACCCGGTCCATGTCCAGATCTAATTTGTTGCTACTGTTAGTGCTAATCATGAAGACAGCCCAATCAACCTTTTTACTTGCAAAAATGATAAATTAAAGATTTCAGATTTTGTTATTTAGTACTTTCATGTATTACGACATGGTAAAAAAAAAAAAAATACAACAAATGTACTTATTTAATTAAAGAAATTGAAAAGAAGATTCGATAATGCAAAATGTAGATATATAAAATTGTTAATTTTCATTTTATATACAACTGGAGATTAAAGATGCCACGTTTGGAATTCAAAAAATCAAAGCACATGAATTGTATTATGCCAAATTGGTATATAATATTAGTTTATAGAGGGATAAAATATAAAAATACATCTTACAAGGGGTGGAGCCTGTCTAGAGTGCGGGGTCGGAACTTTCCGGTTCCACCTTCTAGCACTGTTGGTCCTATCTCTCGTAACTCTTTAACATCTATATATAATATAAAATAGTAACGATGAAGCTGAGGTGTCACTTCCTCATTTTTTACTGATAAAAAACATAATATAATATATAATATATTAATTTTAATTATATTATTATATTTATCTATAAAAAAGATTATTTAAGGTAAATGTGAAAATAAAATAATAATATTTAATTTATATAGCACCTTTATATCATTAATTGTAATTATTAGATTATATTTTTGTTAATATTTATATGGTAAGATGAATCCGTGCATCGCACGAGTCAAAAACTAGTTGATTTATATTTTGTTTCAAAAAAAAACATTGATTTATATTTATTTTATGTAATATTATTTTTATATTTTAAAGTTGTTAAAATAGTTTCAAATGCATGATTTAATGTAAGAGATTTTGGATTCAAATTCCATCAATTTTTTTTACGAAGTTTTTATTTATTTGAACAAGACTAAAATTCGCGGCCCACCGCCCCTCTTCCCTTTTCCCCTCTTTTCTCCTTTTTCTTAAAAAATATTTGGTTTTGTCCAGATCTCACAATAAAGTTCAAGACTACTTCTATATAGTTGAGGAGGAAGAAGGAAGCTTGTCTTCCTTCTTCCTCCTCCCCCTGCTTTTTATTTTTTCTGTTGTGTTAATTTATTTTCCTTTTGTTGTATCGTTTTGGATCTGATATATTTTATCCGATCTCTGGATCCGTTTATCATGCATCTGTTCGTTAAAATCTTTGTTTCTGTAACCTTTTCTGTTGAAGCAAGTGCAGAAAAGGTAGATCTTATCCGTAAATCACTGGATCTACGTGATTGCAAAAGAAGGGACTTAGATCCGGTGTTTCAGACTAGGCCAAAGGATGAAGATTGGACTACAGCTGCTCCACTGCGAATATGAGATTACAATAAATATATGGTTCAAAGGTCCTCTATAAAAGTAAACGTCATTAATAATTAGGATCAGGGGCGGAGCCAGGGGGGTAGGGGATGGTCTCCCGACCCTCCGGCTCCACCAGAAACCCCTTAGTAGGGGTTTTAAACCATTGCCGGAACCAGTGGCCGCCATGGCTGGAGCCCCTCCAGCCATTGCGGCTGAAGAAGAAGACACAAAAAAGTGTATTCTTCTTCACAGATGGGAAGGGCATTTTCGCCCTTCCCATCTATTTATTTTTAACCCTAAAACAGCCCAAAACGAGTTTTGGACTGTTTTAGGGTTAAAAAAAATAAATAGATGGGAAGGGTGAAAATGCCCTTCCCATCTCTTTATTTTTATAGTTCTGTTTTATTTTTTTTAAGGATTTTCGGCCATCCCTATTCATGTCTAGTGCTTTCTCTTTTCTTGGGGAGATGTCAGACAAAGAAAGAGAGAAAGTAAAAAGAGGAGTGGTAATTCTCCAAATTGGTCCATCTTTATTTACAAATTTCAATTTAATCTAATTCAACTTCTAACTTCAAAGTAATTTTTTGTTTTTTATTCTTTATTTTATTGATAGTAAGTTTAGTTTCATGATTTAAATTAGAGATCGTTAAATTGAGGGTTTTTTTTTTTTTTTTTTTGTGAAATTTCTAATTTAAGGGACTATGACTATTAATATGTTGTTTGTTTGCTTAGATAATCTTTAGTTAAGATTTCTAATTTAGGGTTTAATATAGGATTTCTAATTTAGGGATTTCAAATTTAGAGTTTAATTTAAGATTTCTAATTTAGGGATTTTAGACATTTTAGTTTTAGGGATTCTAATTGGTGAATTCAATTGAATTGAATTGGTGAATTGAATTTGTGATATTTAGGGATTTTAGTTTTAAGGTTTAGGGATTTGGATTGAATTGAATTGGTGAATCCAATTGGATTCAATTGGTGAATTGAATTGGTGATATTTAGGGATTTTAGTTTTATGGATAAATTTAAATAGAATCCTATTAGTTTAGGTATTTTTAGATTTTATCTCAAGCAATTACTAGTGAACGGTGAACATACCGAAAACAAAATCCAAAACAACTTTTGTATATAAATACATTTACAGTAAGAATCAAATTCTTGAATCTTCGTACGGATTTTTTTTTTTACATACAGTGCAGCCCCCCGAAGTTTGAGTCCTGGCTCCGCCACTGATTAGGATGAAGTACAACATTAATAAAAGGTGAGGGAATATAAACCTACAGAAAACGTACGGTCATAATAAGAGCCAAACTCGAACAACATTAAGTTCTACCCAATTCCTTGATTGTTTAAAGAGATACTTAAAGTGGTAACCAAATTCTTAAACCACTGTAGATCCTTCGTATCCTATGCTAGGGTAATAAATCTATTGAGAAGTGTAATGAAATATACATAATTATAATTATAATAAATAATGATAATTATAATAATTGATGATAAATTATATATATATATATATAATAAATTATAAATTATATATAAATAATTATAAGTATAATAAATAATGATGAATTGTATATGAAGAATGTTAAATTATAAATAATTATAATTATAATAAATAATGACGAACTGTATATGAAGAATGCTAAATTATAAATAATATATATATATATATATATATATATAATATAAATAATTATAATTATAATAAATAATGACGAATTATATATAAAGAATGTTAAATTATAAACAATTATAATATATTTCTACCAAAAAAATAAATAATTATAATATATAAATAATTATAATTATAATAAATTATATATAAATAATTCCAAATTATAATAAATTATTTATGAATAATTATAATTATAATAAATAATGATAAATTATTGAACTGAACTGAATGTTACTCAATTAAACTGAATGTTCCCGAATTGAATTGAACTGAAATTACTGATACTAAAATTAAGTAATAAAGAACATAGTTTTAATATATCTAAATAAAAGATAAGGTCTTAATGAACCAAACAATGATCTTCAGAAATCTCATAATACATTTTGCATTAAAATAATCCAAATGTTAGGTTAACATATTTTTCAATGATTGCATGTGAGTTAGTTCATAAAAGAGTTTTGCATTTTTTTTATTCTACAATATGGTTGAGAATGTGCCAAGCCCGACGGTGTGGCAGCGTCCTCCAACAGGATTCCTAAAACTGAATGTGGATGGTGCGTCATTTGCGGAAGAGAATGTGGCTGGGTTTGGGTGTATCGTTCGGGACGAGTTGGGCCAGTTTGTTGCGGCTAAAAATGGAACCTTGCAGAATTATCAAGATGCATCGTTCATTGAAGCGCTATCGGTCCGTGAAGCTCTCAGTTGGATCAAAGACCGCGGATGGAAGGATGTAATCATTGAATCAGATTCTTTGATCGTGGTACAGTCTATGGCCCGCCCGTTAGAGGTTTCATCTCCTTTTAACGCCTTAGCCAATGATTGTCATTTTTTATTGAACGAGTTTTTTAATTGCTCTATTCGCTTTGTCTGTCGTGCTGCAAACTCTGTTGCTCATTTGTTAGCTAGAAGTAGTATTTTACCTTTACATCGGGGTGAGTGGTTTTCTGTACCCCCTGATTTTATTTGTAATATGCTTCTTCCTATTTCTTAATATATGTTTCTTTGGTTGTCAACAAAAAAAATGTCTTTAAACTCAACAAAATACATAAATTTTTATTTTTATATTTTTTACACGTACAAAATACGTGATAAGATTCCGAACAATATGAAATCCGTCCACATAATATTATATATGTACATATATCTTTCATATATTATTATTTTTTTTTTATGAATATTTTTTTTTTGAATCAATCTTTCATATATTATTAATTAGTGATAACATGATATATATAATATATATATATATATATATATATATATATATATATATATATATATATATATATAGTGAGATAAGAATTCACAACCGAGGAGAGAGTTCGTTAATAATATCCAGGCATAATTTACTATTGTTAGACTCTCACTTACATTATTTACGATGTTAATATTGATAGATAAATTTATAAATTATGTCATTTATTATAAAATGTAAACAGTTACATTATCCTATTAAGAATATTTGATCTTGAATGTCCTGACAGTGAAGGAATTGAAATAAATGGACAGTTGGAATTGATTAATAAGAATATCTATCTGTTAAATGTGGACAATATAATATATTGTTTTCCTTCTAAGTGAAACAAATAAATTCGTGGTGATGAGTATGTTGGATTCTAATTATTGGACCGAAAATGTACGAATTTCAGTTACAATTATCTAATTAAAATCTGCATTAATTGTGTGACCTATGAATGCATTAATTGGAGAATAAATAAATATCTGGATCCTGTGGTTTTGCGGATTGCCATTTTTTTTTTCCTTTGGTTGCTTCTTGGAAATTTTATCAGAACTTAAAAAAAATAAATATTCGATCATATTAGAATCTAATAATATAATGTAACGTAATCAAACTCTAATATAATGAAATTGAATAATGATTTACAAATTAAAAAAGAAAAAAAGTTAAATATAAAACTGAACCAATTCGGAAGCACATTTACATATTTAGACCCATTATACTACTTTTTACCTATCTAGACTATTTTAATATGGATTTTCCCAAAATACCATCCATATATATATATATAACAAACTTAGACATTTCTTCCTCTTTCTTCTTTCTTTCTGTGAACTCGAAGTGTTATAGGCTGCACGAATTCAAAGTGCTTCTTGACGATGTCAAAGTATCTAACTTTTTTTATACGATTTAGTTATAAGGTTAGAGTTTTGTTTTTCGCAGAAATCCATAGTTGTGCTTGAGGTATGTTGAATATTGGTTATGACAAAATGTTTTCTTTGATTATGTCTTAAACTGTTTTTGTTGATGATGTGTTTACAATATGAAGATAATACACAGGAGCACAAAAGATTTGTATTGCGGATGCTGCACAATCCATAGTTGTCCAGGTACATAATCTGCTTATAGGATTTTATGTACTTTGTGTTTTATTGATTCCTTAAAATGTTTGGTTGATTGTGTATTGACATTTAGGATGAGATTAAACAGTTTCAAGTAAGGGGAACATGTGGAAAGCCGATTAAAGGGGCGCAAGAAAGGAAACCTTCATAGTACATGAAAACACATTTCACTGCTCCAGGCAAAAAAAATAAGGGTGTGAAGAAGTTCCATTATAGTGTGCTTAATGTAGTAAAAACCAAACCCCAAACATGGATTGATAGGGTTATTTATGAAGATATTGTGCTATACGAGACATGGAAAATTAATGCCGATCCAAATTCTACCAATATGGTGAGAGGGGTATCATATCTATGTCCTAACGTGAAATGGTTTGAGACCCTTGAGACGTCTAGTGCCCATTAGGACATGGAGGTAAGGAGAATTTCAAATTAGATGTTGTTGTTTTATATATTTATTGCCTTATATGTTGTGATTGATGGACTGTTTTTTACTTGAATTAGCACATCGATACGTTCTTTTGGCTATTGGGGCGTTAGTAGGCAGAATCTGGTTTAGCTTCGGATTGGACTACGAATGATAGCCAATTCACTAGATGGATGCAGCGTCGAAACCCTGAGATGGACTATTTTTTAGTGACGATCAATGGTAAGGAGAACATTGTTGGTCCCGTGTAACGTAATAGGATTAGTTCCAAAGGGGGGGGGGGGTTAGGAACTAATATAACTTTTTCGCTTAATAATGCTGACTTAATTGAATGTTTGATAGTTTAACTCAGTTTTGGGTCAGCAAGGCTGAGTGTGATGTGAGACAGCTTTAATCAGATACTGACTAGAGCTGTTTCAGTTGTGAGTTGGGAAGTAACACTTAAGTCAGTTTCCAACTCAGCACTCAGATTACTCAGCGTCAGCTTGTATAGATTATTTACTGAGTAAGTTTAAGCAAGAAACACATACATACATACATACATACATATATATATATATATATATATCAAGAGAAAGGGTTAGAGTTTACTCAGCAGACTTATCCTGGTTCGGCCTTTCCGCCTACGTCCAGTCCACGGAATCCTTCCGAGCTTTTTCAATCCTCTACTGAGCTCTTTAAAGGTAGAGCACAAATCGTTTACAATAGCAATTGAGTATGCAAGAGTATCGTCCTCTATTCGTCTACTCAATCCTATCTACCTCTCAATACTATAACCGAGTACCCAGCTTCTCTCTACCACTGAGTACTATAACCGAGTACTCAGCTTCACTCTTCTAACCTTTTACAAATGATAAGAAATTGTTCTTAATACAACAAAGAACACTTTAGATGACAAAATCAATCTAGACTTGTACACAATGATTGGAATTTGGTGTAAGAGCTTGCTTTTTTTTTTCAGACAGCTTCTATTTTGGATTATCACTTAGTGAAGCTTTTGCTTGTCTGTATGTATATCTCTTGTATGTGTATGTTTATCCAAATGATGATTTGACCTATTTATAGCAATCTTTGGGGTGCCAATGATTTGAATTCTGACATAGCCGTTGTGGGAAGAACGGTCTTCTTCGTCATCACGTGGTCAGCTTCCAGAGCTGCAAGCCAATCCTGTCTTCTGTTTTTACCAAGAGCCAGGTTTGCCAGTTTCGTCTTCTTGCACCAGGTTTGTCTTCTAGCCAAAAGTCAGATGGTCCATGCGTCTCGAAAAAGGTCTTTAAAACGGATTTCCAAGACTTCTGATTTGTGTCAGACCTTGTCTGCCAAGTTGACGGATCATTGACGCTGACTTGATTATTACTAAGCTTGACTCAGCGGCTTCGCTTTCAAGCTTTTCTGAAGAAGACATTTCTTTCGTAAAGCTGAGTTGCTTTCCACTCAGCTTCTGCTGTGTCTTGCTTATGCTGACTTTGTTCTGTCTTCCTTTTATAGACTTTCAGTTCCTGTTCTCGTTAGTTAACTTACTCAACATTGAACAAACACATTAGTATAATTAAATCAAAGCACTTAAATTTAATTGTTTTAATCATGGGAATAATTTTGTCAAATCAAAATCATGTGGAAAGGTGTTTCAACAAACTCCCCCACTTTGGTGCTGCCCAGAAGTAGAAGTGCCAGCTTGGTCAGTAGATGGACTTTTGTTATTGAGGCCATCAGCGGGAGCTGACTGGTTTTTTAACTGCTCAGTAGATGATGGAAGTGGTTGCTCAGCAATATTATTAACCTGCTCAGGGTTAGTCTGGAGTTGAGTTAAACTTTGAGGTTGAGGCAACTCAGCACTGTCTTTAGCAGGAGGAGTTTCCTTTGCTAACTCATTGTGTTGAGCAGCAGGAACTTCGAGCACTTGCTCAGTGGAAGGTGGAGCAGAGGTGTCGGCAGAAGCTTGGCCCTTAGTATTTTTTGGGTCGGCTTGTTCCTCAGTGTGAGAAACAGAGGCTTGATTTTCCTTTACTTGGCCCGGAGTGGGTTCAGTGATGTCGGTGAAGAATTGGAATTAGAGCCTAGTTAAGTCTGTGATGGGGTCCCTCAGCGGAGATTCATCCAACAAGTCTATAACGTTGGGCTTTTGTGCTTTTCGTTTGAACCGCTTTTCCGTACTGCCCTTTTGAGCTTTGGTTTGAGGAGAAGGGTCAGCAGCAATAGACTCTGAGGACTCAAAAGATAAGGTGAGTCCAAGGTCAGCATACAGGTTCTCCATAACCTTGTCCTTCATTGGTGACTCAACTCTTTACTCATCAGTTTTCTCAGCAGCAGCTGTGTTACTTGGCTCAGCAGAACCCATCTTGTCAGCTTGAGGCTGTTCGTCAGTGCAGCCTTGCTCTTCCTCCTGAGGAGTCTTTTCCAGGTCAATTTCCTGCCTTCGCACGAAGTGTGAATCCTTTGAGATCACAAAGTCAAGTGGGTCAGCGTCTAATGGCGTCATTCCAGAGGTTTTCTTCCTCTTTAGAGGCTGTTCAAGTGTCTCCTCACTTTCTTCCTCAGGCTCAACTCGCTTTTTCTGTTTTTCAGGTGACTCTAGTTCCCCTTGAGCTAGCTCAGCAGGAGCAACTTTCTTCTCCCTTGTCACCAGCCTAATCTTTTTCACAGTTCAATTAATGTCTTTGGCTATTAGTGTTACAGAGGGGTCAGCTTTCCTCTTTCTTTCCTTTCGCTCAGCAGGTGCTGATTCAACCACAACTCCCTTTCCTTTCTGAGGTAACTCAGCTTGGGCTTCTTCAACCAAAGCTCCCTCAGTAGGTGCTTCTTCAACCATTGGTTCCTTACCTTTCTTAGGTTTAATAGAAAGGCTATGAGCTAAGCCGAACAGAATTGCTGAGGTGATCTCAGTGCCCTCTACATTAATTTCCCCCTTTAAGCTGACCTGGTGATCCTGAAGAATTCTGGTGATGAGAGAACCCATCCGAAGGATCCCGGTGTTGTGTTGGAAAGCCCCAATAAGAAAGACAGTCATATTGAGCGGTTTGTAGTTTAGCATGTGCCAGATGAAGCACTGCTCAAAGTTTGAGGCTGAGGAGGAGGAGTTGACCTTGGGAAAAAGAAAGTTGGTCAGGATGTAGTGAGCTTGTTTTTTAGGATGACCCATGCTAGTGCTGGAGATCTCTCCTTTGTGGTTTTTGGGTTTACAGAACTCAACAACGTACTGAACCCACTTATAGTCATTCGTGCATCGCAGTTCTGCACCTTCTGCTATAAGCTTTAGCAGGATATCAAGGTAAGAGGGGGTGATGGTGATTTCCTTATTCTTAACCTTGGTGACCAAATAGTCATCATCGTCGTCAGCGACCTTTAGGTTTGCGTAGAACTCCTTAACCAGTTGTGGGTAAGTAGTTCCAGGGAGAGAGAAGAGGCCAATCCACCCATTCTTTGAAATCTAGTCACAGAAGGGTTTTTCTTCCTCGATGAAGCTTCTGGAAAACCATTGAAAATGGTAGACGTTCAGGTTTTTGATACTGCTGAAGACTGGAAAGAACTTCCTTTCCCTAGGTTGCTTGTTTTTCTTCTTCTTCTTCGAATGAGTCGTTTGGTGAGTGCGAGGGTTTTCACCGAGGATGCTGACCTCGGGCATCAGTTGGTCATGCTGACCATGGATCTATTCCTGAGACTTTGAGGAAGTCTTGTTATAATCCTGTTCAGCAGGAGAGGGAGGATTAATGTCGGAGTTATTGTCATCATATTGCTCACCGAAAATATTCTGGGAATCGTTCGACATGGTGTTCTTGAGGATTTTTGAGAAACTTAGAGGATTTAAGAATTCAGAGAGAGATCAAGTGTGAAATTTTCAAGCGTAAAGAGGAATTAGCGGGAAACCGTCCACTATTTATAGCCGGAGCGTGTTGATCTGATAGGTCAGAATGGCGGTTCGATTTTGAATCAATCAATGGTATTTAATTCTATCATTAATGACACATTCGGCGCATGGGTTTCTAATCATTACGCTTACGTCATCCTAGGTGGCTACATAAATACACGTGCAAGTATTCTACTCAGCATCTAGGATACTAAACGTTTGGTGTTCTGAGTGCTTAATTTAGCGTAGAAGGGGTTCTTACCATGTGTAGTAACTCAGCATTTGGTAATCACTCAACATATATAGCGACTCAGCATATAGTGATTTTATAGCGTTCATTTTTACTCAGCATATGATAGTTACTCAACATGTAATAATCACTCGGCATTTATTAATCACTCAACATTCATTTTACTCAGAAATTTATTGAAGAGGATTAGACATACCGATAACTTCCCTTAGTATGTTGAACTGCTCAAGAGCCAATGGTTTCGTGAAGATATCTGCAAGCCGTTCATTTGTTGGAACATATGTCAGCTTGATCTCACCCTTGAGTACATGATCTCTGATGAAGTGATGCCTGATGCTGACATGCTTCATCCTGCTGTGTTGGATTGGATTTTTAGATAAGTCAATGGCACTTTTGTTTTCACATTTGACTTCAATTGTTCTCGTTTGGACTCCATAATCATCCAGCTGTTGCTTGATCCATAGGACTTGTGCAACACAGCTTCCAGCAGCAATGTACTCATCTTCAGTTGTTGACAGGGCAACTGATGACTGCTTCTTACTAAACCAAAACACCAGACAGCTTCCAAGGAAATGACATCCTCCTAAAGTGCTTTTTTCGCTCAAGCTTGTCTCGACCATAGTCACCGTCAGTGTATCCAACGAGTGTGAAATCGTTCGTGTTGGGATACCATAAACCTGCATTCACTGAGCTTTGCAAATAACTAAGGATTATTTTTACAGCTATGTAGTGAGATTCCTTAGGGCCAGCTTGATATCTTGCGCAGTAACATACTGAGTACTGTATCTCTGGCCTACTTGCCGTTAGATAGAGTAGAGAGCCTATCATACCTCGATATAATTTGCTGTCTACAGACTTACCTTTTTTATCAGCACAAAGCACAGTGTCAGTACCCATTAGGGGTAGATATTGGCTTACAATTTTCCATATCAAATTTCTTCAATATCTCCTTGCTATACTTAGTCTGACTAATGAAGATGCCATTCTTGCATTGTTTGATTTGAAGTCCAAGGAAGAAGTTGAGTTCTCCCATCATAGACTCATTAGTAGCACCAAAAATAATATCATCTACATATATTTATGCCAACAGGGTATCTTTACCCTTTTTCTTAATGAATAAGGTTGTGTCAGCTTTTCCTCTGACATAGTTTCTGGTCAGCAGAAAGCTGGTCAGCCTTTCGTACCAAGCACGCGGTGCTTGCTTCAGGCCGTACAGAGCCTTTTTGAGTTTATAAACATGGTTTGGGAATTTTGGATCCTCAAACCCTGGAGGCTGACTAACATAAACCTCTTCATTTATAACTCCATTAAGAAATGCACTTTTGACATCCATTTGGAACAATTTAAAATTCATGAAGCTAGCATATGCGCACAATATTCTTATTGCTTCCAATCTTGCTACGGGGGCAAAGGTCTCACCATAGTCAATACCTTCTTGCTGACTGTAACCTTGAGCTACAAGTCTGGCTTTGTTCCTGACTACGTTTCCCTGTTCATCTAGCTTATTGTGAAATACCCATTTTGTTCCTATGGTCTTTTGATTCTTTGGTTTAGGCACTAAATCCCATACTTCATTTCTCTTGAATTGATCGAGCTCCTCTTGCATCGCATTTATCCAGAATTCATCGTTCTCAGCTTCTAAGAAGTTTCTTGGTTCGAGGACTAACACGAAGGCTACGTTGCTGAGATATCTCCTGAGTTGATTTCTAGTCATCAGGGTGTTCTCAGCGGCATCAAGAATGCTACTTTCGGAGTGTCCTCTTGGAACCTTGATCTCCTTTGGTAATGTAGTGTCTTCAGGAGTAGGTGTTTCAACAATCTCTGCAGGATTATATTGGTCAGCAAAGATAATTTAAGGTTCATTTTTACCTTTGGTCAACCCTTGAGATAGTGACTGAGTGGCTCCATTTTGGTCAGCGGAAGCTGAGCATGTGTCATCTTTGTTGAAACACCTTTCCACAAGATTTTGATTTGACAAAATCATCCATGATTAAGAGACAATTAAATTTAAGTGCTTTATTTTAATTGTACTAATCCGTTTGTTCAATGTTGAGTATAAATATAAATAAAGATAAACATAAAAAGTAAGACAGGAAGAGGTCAGCATAGAAGCCTAAAGTATCAAGCTGAGTGGAATCAAACTTAGCATCAAAAGACAAAGACATACATGCCCACAACAACTGCCTCACGAAGCTGAGCTGACTAAAAATAAACTCAGCTTGGAAATTGCCGATAACAATGATTTACGCAGTAGAAGCTGAGTGATTCTTCAGAACAGCATGAAAAAGTCGTTTGCTAAAAGACAATGATTACCGCCCTTCTGCACCAATAATTGAATCCTTGGAAATACACAAAAGACACATTCCGAGATGTATGGGTCAATGGATTATTGGTAAAGGACAACTGACACAAAAAGACAAGCCAGGCACAAGAAGACAAGCCTGACGTCTGAAGGAATGCAGATGAAGGGAATGGCCGGAACAGTTTGAAGCTGACCAGAATCTGTCCCCTAAAAGAGCCGTTTTAACATCAACGGCTACATCATTTCAAAATGATCCATCACATATTTTCCTTATTTAAGGACAATCAAACTTCTTGGATCATTGCCGAATTACAAGAAGAAAAATACAAGAGATAAAAGATACAAAAGCACTTAGATACAAAAAGAGATCTTACACCCATCTTCTATTCCTTGTGTAAATGCTAGAGTGATTACTTGTAATCTTCTAAAGTGTTCTTTATTTGAAAAGGAACAAGTGTTTATCAATTGTAAAATTGAGAGTGTAGTGCTGAGTGTTTGGTTGTAAACATTCAGTGGTAGAGAAATCTAGGTGCTGGGCTGTAGCACTTAGTAGGAGTTGAGTAGACGAATAGAGGAAGGTACTCTTGCATATTCAACTGCCTTGTAATTGGTTTGTGCTCTACCTTTAAAGAGCTCAGTATTGGATTCTAAAAGCCCGGAGGACTCTAGGGACTGGACGTAGGCAGAGAGGCCGAACCAGGATAAGTGATACTGAGTAATCTCTAAACTCTCTCTCAATATATATATGTGCATGTGTTAGGTGTGAAGTTTACTCAGCATATAAAATTGTTTAAAGTTGACTCTGAGTAATTTCAAGTGCTAAGTTAGAAGCTGACCTCCAAGAGTGTCAATATCTAACTTATAAATAAAACAACTTTAGTCAATATCCGGCCAAAGCTGTCTTATAGCATATCTGGCCAAGCTGACCAAAAGCTAAGTTGACAAACTCGCAAAATAACTAAGTCAGCATACAATTAAGCGAAAAAGTTATATTAGTTCCTAACCCCCCCTTGGAACTAATCACACGGGACCAACAAGTGGTATCAGAGCCAAAGCTCACTACTCAAAGATATAACTATCTTGAGCGGATCCCCATAAATGGCTGAGAACAGCACTCGTTTCCTTCCAGGGAACCAAACAACACAGATACTCCCTGAGGGATTATCAATCACTAGACCTCCCCTATTCTTTGGATCTAATTATACATTCTGGAAGAATAGGATGAAAAACTTTATCCAAGCCACAAACATGAGTGCATGGCTTGCAATTGTTCAAGGTCCACATGTGCCATATAAAACTGTTAACAATGAGAAAATTGTTAAGAGCGAAACTAAGTGGACAGAGGATGACCTCAGAAAATTACAAAATAATGCTTCGGCTATAAATATGCTTCACTGTGATTTAGATGCTGCAGAATACAATAAGATTTCAGGTTGTGAGTCAGCACAGGAGATTTGGAAAAAGCTTGAAGTAACCTATGAAGGCACTAGTAAAGTTAAGGAGTCAAAAGTCAATCAGCATATGAGACTCTACGAGCTGTTCGAGATGAACGAGAACGAAGACATCTCTGAAATGAACTCAAGGTTCACAAATATTATAAATGAGCTTAAAAGGCTTGGAAAGAACTTCACTGAAGAAGAACAAGTGAAGAAGATCTTGAGAAGTTTACCTAAGAGTTGGTAAGCAAAGAAAACAGCTATAGAAGAAGCTCAGGACTTGACTACTTACAAATATGATGAGCTAATCGGATCCCTGCTGACCCACGAGATCTCTATGAAAAATTTTGAGGCAAAAGAAAAATCTGAAGATAAGAAACAGAAATCTCTAGGGATGAAAGCTGACTCCACAGAAGCTGAGTCAACTGATGATGAGGAAATAGCCATGTTCACTAGAAAGATGAAAAAGCTGTTCAGAAGAAATGACAGGAACAGCAAAAGGCCATACAAAAGAGGTGACAGGTATAAAGCTGAGCCAAGTGACAACAGATATAAGAAAGATAGATCCAAGTCTGTCACTTGCTTCGAGTGTCACCAAACTGGGCATATCAAGTCAAGGTGTCCTAATTTAAAGAAAGAAAAGAAAGGAAGCAAAAAGGCAATGGTGGCAACATGGAGTGATAGTGATGAGTCAACCTCATCAGAGGCTGAGCAAAATGAAACTGCCAATATATGTTTCATAGCAGATGATGGAGCTGACCAATCTCAATCTGAGCAAGCTGACCTCTCTGATGAAACTGACCAGGAGGAACACAACAATGAGGTAACATCCCTACTTTTGCTTAGAAATGAAATGGTAAATTCCTTGAGTGATTTATATGCACTAACTAAAAAGTGCAACAAGAAAATCAAATCACTCAGCAGGCGATGTGACGAGATTGAAGAGGTCAAGCTAAGTGACCTCCGATATCTTCTCCAGGACAACTCAGATTTACATACCAACATGCAAATAATGCATAAGCTTATCACGGATGTTCAATCTGAGACAAAGAAACTTAGAAAGGATGTTACAATCTTACAGAGTCAAACAAAAGGCTCAAAAAGAAATAAACCCCATACTGAGTACGCAAGTACTAGTCAGCATAAGCAATTCACTCAATGTAAATGTTGTGGAAAAATGGGGCACACAAAAGATGTGTGTTGGCATAACAAGCGAGTTGTCCAATGTGACTTCTGCGGAAGAAAAGGACATTCCACAAAGGTATGCTGGCATGCTCAGCACAACAATGCTGACCGCACTCAGTATAACCCCCAAAGGGTAAAATTTTATGACTTTTGTGGTAAGCCAGGCCACACTATAAAAGTATGTCGTCACAAATTAAAGTATGATTTTGCACATGTTTACACTAACAAGAAAGGACCCAAAAAGAATTGGGTACCTAAAAATGAATAGTTTAAAATGCAGGTTAGCTTGACATGCGTAGAGAAGTCAAAGCTATGGTATATAGACAGCGCATGCTCAAGACACATGACAGGTGATGAAACACAATTCATCACACTAGAGCTTAAACGAGGTGGAAGTGTAAGCTTCGGAGACAATAAGAAGGGTAAGATAGTCGGCTCAGGTACTATCGGAGGTAACCCAACTATTGAGTCAGTCTCCCTAGTTAAAGGTCTCAAATACAATCTGTTAAGTGTAGCTCAACTTTGCAAGAGCGGCAGAAAGGTTGTATTCGATGATACTAAGTGTCAAATACTCGAGGGAAACACAAATGAATTGATTTTAACTGCCCTCGCGTAGATAATGTATACATGCTAAATTTAGAAAAACAGTTTTCTAAAAACATATGCTTAGTGTCTAAAGAGGATAACTCCTGGCTATAGCATAGAAGACTTGGGCATGTCAGCATGGAGCTTCTTGCCAAATTAGCTAGAAAGCAATTAGTTGAGGGATTACTGATAAGTGCATAATTCAACAATAAATTACCCCGCTTTTGTGCTTTATAATTGTCGTGTTTTGTTATTTTTGCGGGTTTTATTGTTTGTTTTTGGTATTTCCATCTCTACAGGCCAATGATGACTAAATGGAGACAAATTGGGCTTAATTTGGGCCGAGCTGATGTCGGGTCGTGATCCGGAGCTGATTGAGCAGATATTGGTCTGAGCCAGAGTTAGTCTTGCACAAGACTAAGGCAGTTACGGGCTGACGGTTTCCTGGTTCGAATAGGATTGCTTTCCTGATCCGGATTGGACAATTTGAGAACAAGACTTTCAGCTAAAGCACGAATTTGTAGGAGACAAATGAGGAGGCAATTAATTTCAAATTTGAAGAAGGATTCTAGAGCTAATTTGAAGGGATTTTAATTCCTTATTTGGAGGAGCCGTAATAGACTTAAGAACGGCAGATTTTCCAAGTTCAGAACATCAGTTTTTTACATTTATTTTTCCAGCAGAAAAACACATACATTCCATGGCTATTGATAGCTAATTTCTTAATTTCGGTTAAGGGTTAATTCAAGGGATTTTTCTCCGTTATCGTGAGATCGTTGTATTTCACTTTTCTCAATTTATTAAACCGTTTATTTGTTCATCGTGTTTAGAGAATTATTCTCAATTGATTGTTTGTTCTATGAATGATAACTGCAGGTTGTTTGTCGAATCGAATAATCATATGGCTGATTTGGTTTATTAGAGTTTCACCTAAGATAGCCAAACAAAGTAGCTATTGACTATTTAAATCAAGCTAGCTTCGTATTTGGAAGAACGGACTCGAGTCGGACAAACCTGAGTTCGTCTTCCACGTGACATTAATACGAATCTAGTTGGGTTTATCTGAGCCAAATGAACAGATAAGTTAGTCCAAAATCGCCGACGCCGAGAGACGATTAACTAAGATCAGGTTCTTCTAATTCTTAAGCTGTCAATAAATTAAATCTTAGGCGCTGAGATAGGATTGTTTATTGATTAGGAACAAGTTATTTGCCGTGCTTAACTAGTTCACTATTAAGGAAGAACACGCCAAACTGACCCGGTGAATACATGAGAATACAATTTTATCTGTCACTGATCGTTAACGTAAGAATTATCCTGTGATTCCCCTTGACCGAATTCATCAAAATATTATTCACAAACCTTCTTTAATTTCTGTTTTGTTCTTCTTATGATTTTTGAATTGTTACATTTAAATTTAATAAACTTCACAATTCCAAACCCCCCATTTAATTATTTTGTTAGGTCATTAGAAGTTTTAAATCAATATTATTCCTTTGGGTTCGACCTCTACTTGCTCTATTACAAATTATTCGTTTAGGGAAAGTTGGGATTATTTTTGGTGGAATCGGCACCCATCAAATTTTGGCGCCGTTGCCGGGGAATAATCTAATTTGATTTGATTTCTTTTATGACCAGGTCCAACAATTCAGAACAACTTCTTTTTGAATCAGAAATTGAATTACTGGCTCGGAGATTTCGCAAAGAAGTAAGGCTGCAGAAATTACAAAGTGCCAGGAATTCGAGTTCTAGTGACGAAGAAGAAATATCCAGCGAAGAAAGTGAACAATCAGAAGAGGAAACAATGGCAGACAGAACTCTAAGACAACTTCAGGCGCAAGAGGTTAATAATCAGCCCCTATGCATCACATATCCCAACTTGGATGTGTCGTTTGAGCTGAAATCCGGGTTGATTCATTTGTTGCCCAAGTTTCACGGTATGGAGAGTGAAAGTCCTCATAAGCATCTTAAGCAATTCCATGTGGTGTGCTCCAGCATGAGACCGCAAGGAGTGACAGAAGAACAAGTGAAATTGAGAGCGTTCCCATTCTCACTAGAAGATGCAGCCAAGGATTGGCTTTTAAATTTGCCATCAGGAACCATTACTACATGGAATCAGATGGTACAATCTTTCCTGGACAAATATTTTCCAGCCTCCTGAGCGGCATTAATTCGGAGAGAAATCAGTGGAATCAAGCAAAAAGATGTGGAGTCGCTTTATGAGTATTGGGAGAGGTTCAAGAAGTTATGTGAAAATTGTCCTCAACACGGGATAGCTGAAAATTCTTTAATCCAATATTTCTATGAAGGGATGCTTAGCATGGAAAGAAAAATGGTGGACGCGGCAAGCGGAGGATGTTTCCTCGACAAAACACCAACCGCGGCTAAGGAATTGATTAGAGTAATTGCAGCAACTTCTCAACAGTTTGGGAAAGTTCAGGAAGGTCCCAAGAAGGCGTATGAGGCAAGCAGTTCTAACATTGAAGAGAAATTGAATAAACTGACTAGTCTTGTGCAGAAATTAGCTCTCGGAAAGGCGGCTCAGGTGAAGAAGTGTGGGATTTGTACTGCCACTGAACATGCCACTGATGAATGCCCTGTTCTGTATGAAGAAAATTCGGAACAAGCCAATGCACTTAATGGGTACCAAGGGCAAAATCAAAGAACGTACGATCCGTACTCTAATATGTACAACCCAGGGTGGCGTGATAATCCAAACCTTAGCTACGGACCAAGGCAGCAAAATTATCAATCACGGCCTCACCAATCTACCCAAAACTCAGGTATGCCTTTAACTGATGTTGTCCATAATCTTGCAACTAATGTGCAGGAACTCCAGAAACAGATGACTCAAATAGCTACTGCTTTGAGTGAGATTCAAGCTCAAGGAAAGATGCCCTCTCAACCGGTGGACAATCCAAAGCCAAACGTGAGCGCAATCACCCTTCATAATGGAAGAGAAATAGAGCAGCCCGTTTTAAACAAGCCGGTCAGCAAGAAGAACATCGTCAAGGAAGATAAAATTCTTGAAGAAGAAGTGCAAAAGCAAGATAGACCCCCTCCTTTAGTTACCCAAGCACCTTACCCGAATCGGTTCGACAAATCGAAGAAGGAAAATGAAGAGAAGGACATCTTTGAGGTATTTCGCAAGGTCGAGGTATATATTCCATTAATTAATATCGTTAGACAAGTTCCTCGATATGCTAAGTTCCTTAAAGATTTGTGCACTAATAAAACTAAGAGAGTTGGGTATGAAAAGATTTCCATGGGTGAGAATGTGTCTGCTGTAATCCAAGGGAAAATGCCCCAAAAAAGTAAGGATAGAGGTATGTTTGCTGTTCCATGTCAGATTGGGAATACTAGTATTAAACGGGCAATGTGTGACTTAGGAGCGTCTATAAATGTCATGCCTAAGTCAGTTTATTCCTCTTTAAATGCTGGTCCTCTTGAGGAAACTGGCGTCGTTATTCAGCTTGCTAACAGATCTATTGTTTACCCCGAAGGGGTGTTGGAAGATGTTTTGGTGCAGGTTGATGGATTAATTTTTCCAGCTGACTTCTTTGTTATTGACATGGAAGATGATGATCGTTCCTCGGAGGCATCAGAAATCTTGTTAGGAAGACCATTCCTAACGACCGCTCGGACCAAGATAGATGTTCACAAAGGAACACTGACTATGGAATTCGATGGTAAAACAGTTCAATTTAATGTTTATGATGCCATGGAATTTCCTAACGAAGTACATTCCGTTTGTGGTATAGATGTTATCAAACCAATAACAGAACATGCTTTTAAGTCATATAGGGAAGATGAATTACAGGTGGTTGTTGAAGGAGGCACTGAAATCGAAAGTGTCAGGAAGCTGCAAATACAGGAGCTTGAAGAGCTACAGAATGAAGTTAATGAGAGCTCAATGATTTACAAATTGAAGACCAAGAAATTCCATGACGACAAAATGATAGTTCAGAAACAATTTCAAATAGCACAGAAAGTGCTCCTATTCCATTCACGTTTGAAATTATTTCCAGGGAAATTAAAATCATGTTGGATCGGACCTTTCTTGGTATCTAATATCTTTCCTTATGGTGCAGTGGAAATTCAGCTTTTGGAGAACGGGAAAGTGTAGAAACTAAATGGACATCGTCTTACGCCGTTGTATGAGAATATCCCGATTGAAAGTGGTGAAGTTATGGAGCTACAAGTTCTAGGAGACTAGCCTTAGTGCTCGGACGTGTCTAGCCGAAGACGTTAATTAAAGGCGCTACTGGGAGGCAGCCCAGAGTTAGTTTTGCTCAAGACTAACACGTATCCTTTGTTCTTGTCTCTTTTGTTACTTTTATTTTTATTTTTATAAATTTTGGACTAACTAACTTAACTGTTATCTTCTTCTTCAGTGGGCTGTCTTTCCTTTGATAATTTCTTTTTGCAGGTTAAAAATGGTGATTTAAGATACATGGGCTAAGAGGTGGCTTGAAATTTAATAAAGAAAAGGAGGCCCAACATTGAGAAAATAAAGGTTAAAAAGGTCAATGGCTCATTTTACCCTTATGACCTATCCAAATTAAAAGGGGACATTTCTTAATCACCGCCACCTTCCTTCACCCCTTCATCTCCCACTCACGCCATCATCTTCCAACTCCTTACTCCCACTTTCTGATTCCATTTAACATCACCACCTCCACTTTCCATTTCTTTGATTTTTCCAAATTTAATATCCTACAAGCCTACCTACACCAACCCTTTGATTTAATTTAATTTCTTTTTGATTCTTCACCACCAAAACTCACCACCCACTCTCCATTTCTTTAATTTTCCAATTTAATTTTTTCAATCCTTTGATTTCTTTGATTTCCCACTTTCTGATTTCATTTAATTCCACCACTCACCAATTCGACCTCGCCATCACTACATCCTTCAAATTCTAATTTTCTCCTTTCATCTCCCACTCTCATTCAACTCACACCACCGTCGTCGCCTCAAACGACGGAACACTGGTCGCCGGCGAATCTGCTCCGACCATTAGCGACTTTTTCTCCAACACCGGCCACTCTAGTAACTGAAACAGAGATGGCGAGGGAGCAAAGAGCACCCCCTACGTGAGCTGCAACAACGTCTCGAAAGCGGAAGCCGAACTCCATCCCTTCCACAACCACTCGGGGGCCCCTCCCCTAAAAAGGGCAGTAAGCTTCTTGATCACTCGTTTATTTATTTATTTATCTTTTCATTGGTTGTTGAGGTTGCTGCCCTTGCCCCTAATTGATTAAATTCCGCACCGAGGACGGTGCGAGGAGAAAAGCGGGGGAGGGATGATGTATTAGAAGTGCTTTTATGTGAATATGGTTGTTGCATTTTGTTGCCTTTTGATAGACGTTTTGCTGTCCATTCTGTTAGTTTAATACACTCTTTAGGCTAGAAATCTGTGAAACTATTGGCATAATTTTAGAATAGTGTGAGGTAGTCGTCTCGAAAAAAAAATGTGTTTGAACTAGTGTGAGGTGGCTGCCCTTTGTTTTGTTTCATTGAGATTTTACCATTGCTAGTTCATTATCTTCCAAATAGTTGATAAAGTTGCTTGTTGTTGTAGTACTGAGTCCCCTAAGTGTTATCGAGTCTTGCGAGTACCTTTCTGAACAGTCGGAGTCAAGTAAATGCTTTGCCTACACGTTGACGAACTAAATTGTTTCCAACATTGCATGAAAACTCGTTTTAATAAGTTGACTTAGAAGCAGCAGCACCACTTTACACCCCATTTCTAGTAAGCATTTGAGCCTAATGGAAAGAGCAAACACATTACGCATTTTCTCTATTTTCTTTTCTGAGTGCGTCCGCATAGTATGTTAGTTCTAGAACTTGCCATGACATACGTTTCAAGACCCGATTGATGAATTCGAGCTGTTAAAATGATAAGGGCATTAGGTTTCTTTTGCTGTTAACCTTTCCACACTTTTGAACCCTGAAAAAGAAAAAAATTTACCAAAATTTAACCAGCCTTTAGACTGCCAATTTGAGCCTTTTTCTCCATTTTTGATACCTTGTTTATTCCTTTGGCCAAGGATAAGTTTTAAGCCTTCAGAGTCCAATTGAAGTTTGTACAAAATGTTGGGTCTTTTGATTTTGTGTTTCGTGTCATATTTTGAACCACAAGCTCTTTAAAGAAGAGACAACAAACTGTTGTGCTCTGTAATTACTTATTGTGGTTATGAAAAAAAAAGAATAAATAGAAAAAATAGAGAAAATAGAGGCAGAAAAAAAATAAAAATGAAAAAAAAACAGAAAAGAAAAAGCCTCAAAGAAAAAAAAAGAAACAGAGAAAAGAAAAAAAAAAGAGAAGAAAAGAAAAGAATAAATAGGTTACAGACATTTGTCTGTCCTAGTTCGTTTACTGTCTTAGTTTATTTTGTTTATGTTCTCATTTAGTTTTCATGAATATCTCGGATTGTTTTCTAGATATTCATGTGAGATTATGAGTTTGTCGTCTTATGTGTTAACCTCGTACTTGTAAATATGCAGTTTTACTTTCGTTTTGGCCAAGTTTGGAGTAGTTTGCACTATTTTACTACTCTCGGATCCCCTAAAGTTTTTTTTCCTCTCTCTCCTTTCCAACCCATGAGCCTAACCTACGTTACACCCCTGTTAAGTCCCTTTGATTTTCTGTTTGAATTCATACTATGTGGTGGAGGTTCGATTGATTGGCAAGCCTATGGTAACTACATTCTATGATTGTGACTTGAGTGAATCCTCTAAAATGAATTATAAGCCTAAACACAAGAGTGCATAGAGTGATCACGTGAGGGTGTTGTTGCTTCTAGTTTCTTGTTTTACACATTACGTGCGGTGTTGTTGAGACATTTTTGGGAGTTAGAAGTATTCTAAAGTTCGAAAGATTCTTGACTTGGATGATTGGTAGTCAATGTCTTTATAACGCTTAGGGGAATTAGGAACGAATGACAAGACAACCTAAGAGTATGCGAAGTTAATGCCATGATCTGGTATGCTTGAGGGCAAGCATTAGGCAAATGTGAGGTGTTTGATAAGTGCATAATTCAACAATAAATTACCCCGCTTTTGTGCTTTATAATTGTCGTGTTTTGTTATTTTTGCGGGTTTTATTGTTTGTTTTTGGTATTTCCATCTCTACAGGCCAATGATGACTAAATGGAGACAAATTGGGCTTAATTTGGGCCGAGCTGATGTCGGGTCGTGATCCGGAGCTGATTGAGCAGATATTGGTCTGAGCCAGAGTTAGTCTTGCACAAGACTAAGGCAGTTACGGGCTGACAGTTTCCTGGTTCGAATAGGATTGCTTTCCTGATCCGGATTGGACAATTTGAGAACAAGACTTTCAGCTAAAGCACGAATTTGTAGGAGACAAATGAGGAGGCAATTAATTTCAAATTTGAAGAAGGATTCTAGAGCTAATTTGAAGGGATTTTAATTCCTTATTTGGAGGAGCCGTAATAGACTTAAGAACGGTAGATTTTCCAAGTTCAGAACATCAGTTTTTTACATTTATTTTTCCAGCAGAAAAACACATACATTCCATGGCTATTGATAGCTAATTTCTTAATTTCGGTTAAGGGTTAATTCAAGGGATTTTTCTCCGTTATCGTGAGATCGTTGTATTTCACTTTTCTCAATTTATTAAACCGTTTATTTGTTCATCGTGTTTAGAGAATTATTCTCAATTGATTGTTTGTTCTATGAATGATAACTGCAGGTTGTTTGTCGAATCGAATAATCATATGGCTGATTTGGTTTATTAGAGTTTCACCTAAGATAGCCAAACAAAGTAGCTATTGACTATTTAAATCAAGCTAGCTTCGTATTTGGAAGAACAGACTCGAGTCGGACAAACCTGAGTTCGTCTTCCACGTGACATTAATACGAATCTAGTTGGGTTTATCTGAGCCAAATGAACAGATAAGTTAGTCCAAAATCGCCGACGCTGAGAGACGATTAACTAAGATCAGGTTCTTCTAATTCTTAAGCTGTCAATAAATTAAATCTTAGGCGCTGAGATAGGATTGTTTATTGATTAGGAACAAGTTATTTGCCGTGCTTAACTAGTTCACTATTAAGGAAGAACACGCCAAACTGACCCGGTGAATACATGAGAATACAATTTTATCTGTCAATGATCGTTAACGTAAGAATTATCCATTGATTCCCCTTGACCGAATTCATCAAAATATTATTCACAAACCTTCTTTAATTTCTGTTTTGTTCTTCTTATGATTTTTGACTTGTTACATTTAAATTTAATAAACTTCACAATTCCAAACCCCCCATTTAATTATTTTGTTAGGTCATTAGAAGTTTTAAATCAATATTATTCCTTTGAGTTCGACCTCTACTTGCTCTATTACAAATTATTCGTTTAGGGAAAGTTGGGATTATTTTTGGTGGAATCGGCACCCACCAATTACCCAAGTTGAAATTTGAGAAAGATCAATTATGTAAAGCTTGTCAACAAGGGAAACAAACCAAAAAGTCATTTCAAAGTAAAAATATTGTCTCAACCAAGAGACCATTAGAATTACTACACTTGGATCTTTTCGGACCTATCCAGCCACTCAGATTGGGAGGTAAGAAATTTTCCTTGGTCATTGTAGATGATTTCTCTCGGTACACTTGGATCATCTTGCTAAGTAGCAAGGATGAAACTTTTGAGATGTTCACTACACTTATTAGAAAGCTTGAAATTGACAAAGACCTAAAAGTAGCTCATATTAGAAGCGACAATGGTGGAGAATTAAAAAACCAACAGTTTGATGAATTCTGTGAAACCAGTGGTATTGACCACAATTTCTCTGCTCCTAGAACACCTCAACAGAATGGGGTTGTTGAAAGGAAGAACCGAACAATTGTCGAAATCGCTAGAACCATGCTGAGTGAAAATAGGCTTCCAAAGTACTTCTGGGGTGAAGCTGTCCACACAACATGCTATATACTGAATAGGGCTCTAGTAAGACCTATACTTAAGAAAACCCCATATGAACTTTGGAAAGGACGAAAGCCCAACATTGGTTACTTTCGTGCTTTTGGGTGTAAGTGTTACATACTCAATACAAAGGACAATCTTGCAAAATTTGATGCTAAAGCTGAGGAAGCGATCTTCTTAGGGTACTCAACAAACAGTAAAGCATATAGAGTCTATAATAAATGAACTCAGGTTGTAGAAGAGTCTGTTCATGTTGAGTTCGATGAAGCTGACCATGTAGGAAAGACAACTCAGCTCACTGAAGATGAACCAAACTCAGCTTCCGCTGATCAAAATGAAGCCTCTGAATCATCAATACAAGGGCTGACCAAAGGTAAGCAAGAAGTTGAAATTACTTTTGCTGACCAGTCCATTCCTGTAGAGATTGTAGAAACACCTCTTTCAAACGACTCAACATTGCCCAAATAAATAAAAATCCCAAGAGGACATTCAGAAAAGTCCATTCTTGATGCTGCTGACAACAAGCTGATGACCAGAGATCAGCTTAGGAAATATCTCAGCAATGTTGCATTCGTCTCAATACATGAACCAAAGAACTTTGCTGATGCTGAGCACGATGAATATTGGATCAATGCCATGCAAGAAGAACTTGACCAATTCACCAGAAATGAGGTATGGGATTTAGTGCCTAAACCTAGGAATCAAAAGCCTATAGGAACTAAGTGGGTGTTTAGAAACAAACTAGATGAGCATGGAAATGTAATAAGAAACAAAGCTCAACTTGTAGCCCAAAGCTATAGTCAGAAAGAGGGTATTGACTACGGGGAAACATTTGCACCTGTTGCTAGGTTAGAAGCAATATGTATATTGTGTGCCTATGCCAGTTTCATGAACTTTAAGTTATACCAAATGGACGTCAAAAGTGCATTTCTTAATGGTTTCATAAACGAAGAGGTATATGTTAATCAACCTCCTGGGTTTGAAGATCCAAAATTTCCAAACCACGTTTATAAACTCAAAAAGGCCCTGTACGGTCTGAAACAAGCTCCAAGAGCTTGGTATGAGAGGTTGACCAACTTCCTGCTAACCATGAACTATGTCAGGGGAAAAGCTGACACAACCTTGTTCATTAAGAAAAAAGGGGAAACATACTCTACTTGCACAAATATATGTAGATGATATAATATTTGGTGCTACTGACGAATCTTTGTGCAAAGAATTTAGCAAACAGATGCAAACTGAGTTCGAGATGTCCATGATGGGGGAACTGAACTTCTTCCTTGGACTCCAAATCAAGCAAGGTAAGAATGGCATCTTCATAAGCCAGTCCAAGTACACCAAGGAAATGTTAAAGAAATTCAATATGATGGACTGCAAACCAATATCAACCCCTATGGGTACTGATACTGTCCTATGCAAAGATGAGAAAAGTAAGTCAATAGACACTAAACTCTATCGAGGTATGATAGGTTCGTTACTTTATCTCACAGCTAGTAGACCGGATATACAGTACTCAGTATGTTATTGTGCGAGATATCAAGCTGACCCCAGAGAATCTCATCTAACAGCTGTAAAAAGAATTTTTAGATATTTGCAGAGTTCAGTTGATGCAGGTCTATGGTATCCAAGTTCAAATGACTTCACACTCATTGGATATACCGATGCTGACTATGGACGAGATAAGCTAGAACGTAAGAGCACTTCAGGAGGATGTCATTTCCTTGGAAGCTGTCTAGTATCTTGGTTCAGCAAGAAGCAATCATCTGTAGCCCTGTCTACAACTGAAGCTGAGTACGTGGCTGCTGGAAGCTGTGTTGCTCAAGTCCTCTGGATAAAGCAACAGCTTGAGGATTATGGAGTGAAGACTGAAACAATAGAGATCAAATGTGACAACAAGAGTGCCATTGATCTGTCCAAAAATCCAATCCAACATAGCAGGATGAAGCATGTCAGCATAAGGCATCACTTCATCAGAGATCACGTACTAAAAGATGAGATCAAGCTGACCTATGTGCCAACAAATGAACAGCTTGCAGATATCTTCACCAAGCCCTTGGCACGTGAACAATTCAACATACTAAGGGAAGCTATCGGTATGTCTAATCCCCTTCAATAAATTTCTAAGTAAATATTGTATGATTGCCATGCTTAGTGAAAATTTGAACCTTGTGCAAATGCCATGCTGAGTAAAATAAACTACTACTGAGCTCAAAATGTAGAAAAATCACCTCATACTGAGTTGACATACATGTGGTGTGATTATCCTGAGTAGGTACATATACTGAGCAACTATCATATACTAAGGTAGGAATTCACCTTGATAAGAACTAGGTTCTCAGTATCACAAACGGTTCATTTTCTAGGAAAACTGCGCTAAAACCCACTTGCACCATTAAATGCCAACACGTGTAATAAAAAGCACCTAGGAGAGGCAAACAATTATGAGACAACCCATGCGCCGGAAATGTCATAAATGACAGAATCTCTGTCGGTTGAACGCCCCAAGGAAAAACGGCTAGTTTAATTAATAGGACCGTTTTAGGTATATATAAATAATGAATAAATTACTCCTCAAATCTCTTCACACGTAAATCCTTTGGTATTCAGAATCTCTCTCTCTCAAATCTTCCACAAAAATCTCTGAAAATGACCAACACTCAGAAAATCTCCGGTGAAAATTCTGGAAAATTGATCACCGATGAAAGCCCCAAATCTACTCCTAACCTAACTCCGAGCAAACGCCGTCAAACGGACCCGACAAGTTCCTCAAAGCAGAAGAAACCCAAGGCTAGAACCATGGTGAAGGTTCACACAAAAGTCCACAACCTGGAAGTCCTCAAATGCCGCTGGCTCTCTCCCAGCTTCGTTATTGCCGAAAAGCCATTTTGTGAATGGATTGAGAAGAACGAGTGGACAGGCCTTTTCTCTCTCCCCGGAACCACCTATCCACGATTGGTTAGGGAATTCTACTCTGGTCTTCATGTTGATAAAGACGATGCTGACTATTTGGAGATGCACGTTAAAGGTCACAAGATTGTAATCACTCCGTCCTACTTGGCAACCTTACTCAACTTGCCTAACAAAGGAACCGAGTTCAGAACAACAAAAGAAAAGGTATCAACGGAAAAGCTTGACCAGATGAAGGGATTCTGCAAACCCAAAAATTACAAAGGAGAAATACCCAGCACGAGTATGGGGCAAAACCAGAAGATGGCACACTACATCTTAACAAACTTCATCTTCCCTAAACTCAACTCAGCTTCGTCTGCCTCCAACTTCGAGCAGTGCTTTATATGGCACATGCTAACATATTGCCCACTCAATATGCTTGTGTTTTTTATTGGTGCACTCCAACGTGGAGGTAAGAAACTTCAACTAGGTTCTCTAATCACCAAGATCCTTGAAGATCACAAGATTGAAACCATCACTGAAACTAAAAGCTTGGGAACAGAAATAACCGCGGCTCTGCTATTTGGGTTATTGTTCAACCAACCTCTAAAGGGAGGTGAAGATGTTGAGGAAGATGAGGAAGAAAATGATGCTGAACAAGAAATTGAAACTGAGCTAGCAGTAGATGATGCTGAGCCAGAAGTTGAACCAGAGGAAGTTCCTGCCGATTCCCCTATGGAAAAGAAGAAGAGAAAGACACTTGCCACTTGTGCAAAGGATATTGAAACTGTGCCTAGGAAGAAGAGGGCTATAACCAGAGGAAAGAATGTCGATGCTGACCTACCCCAGGTTACACCTAAGTCAGCAGAGAAAAGGAAAGGGCAAGCTGAGCTCGAAGAAGAAAATGAAGAATCCCCAGAACAACCTCTAAAGAAGAAAAGTAGAAATTCTGGGTTGAAAGTTGTTGAAGCTGATCCAATTGATTAGGCTGTGACATCCAAATCTCACTGCACTCAGAACATTGGGATTGATCTTGAGAAAACTCCAGTTGAGCAAGCTGATGAAGGGGAAGAACAAGGACAGGTTGATCCTCAGATTAATGCTGAAGAAGAAGATCATGCTGAGCCGGACAATGTTGAGCAAAATCAGGAGGCATATGTTGAACAAGAAGAAGAGGAACATCAAAGAGAGGATCTGAATGTTGAGGCCGAGGTTGAGGATATAGATGCTCAACCTGACCCGTCACCTCCAAAAACTAAGTCCCTCAGAAGACTGAAAAAGAAAGCTATCAAAACTCCTCTCATTGATCTCTTGGCAGATTCCCCTCTTTGGAGCAAACTACGGATCCATCCAATATCCAGTTTGAGTATTTTTCCCACCATGTTGAGTCTCCTCCCAAGGAATCGGAGCAAAATCAAGCCTCTGTTACTCGCACTGAGGAACATGCCAAGACTCCACAAAATCCAAATCCTGCCGAGCAAGAGCTCGAAGATCCAGCCACTCAACATGGGGAGAAAGCTATGGATCCACCTGTTCAACCTCAACATCCTGGTATTGCACCTCATCATGACCCAATTACTCAAGCTAGTAAGCAGCCAACTCCACCACCATCCAGCTCCACCTCCATTCCTGCGTCTGAGCCAACTTCCACTGAGCAACATGCATATCTTAGTGCAACTCAGTCTGGCCATCGCATCATTGAAATGGCTCAATCTCTTCTCCAGGAGTTCACCACTTCTGATGCTGCTAGATCTGCTCATCCTGAGTCAACAAATATCTCTGCCATCACTCAACTTCTCATGGAAATTAAGGGACTCAAGGATCTTATCAGTATTGTGACCACCGTCCAATCACAGCAACCTAAGCAAGATCACATTGCCAAGCTGACTGAGCTATTCCTTTTGATGATAAACCACATGAACTCCCTTGAAGGTAAAATCAACAATCTCTCTGCCCCTAATCCAGGATATGCAACTTCCGTTGAGTTAGATCAACAATTTGCCAAACTGAGAGCAGAACTACCCAACCTTGGGACAACGGCCAATCCTGAGTATGCCACATCTGCTGAGTTGCAGGGATGCTTTGCCAAGCTGACTGCCGATCTCACATGTACATGAGAGCTTATTTCCTCCACTTCTCAATGTACCATTGATCAACTCAGTGAAGCCGTGAGTCTTCTCAGTGTCAACAAAGCTCAGATGGATGTTGACCCCATCAATGATAAACTTTCACAAGGTATTCTGCAGGCCATTCGCTATGACAATGCTCAACGCATCTTCTATGACTCTGCCCTATTAAAGATGTATCATCAATCCTTTGCTCAGATTACCAGCTCTCTTACTTGGCTTAGTAAGTCCCATGAGTGTATTATCAACCTGATCACTGGGTCCATCCCCGTTCCTCGAAACGTTCGAGATGATTGCGTCCCTGTGATAGATGGCTTGAGTGAGAGCACGAAGCGTTTACAACGCTATTCCAATGTTCTATCCTCAGCTGCAAGAAATGACACCTTTGTCCATAAACCCGATGCTGGCAAAACGGGGGAGAGAACTCAAGCTGGAACTCAACAAAAGACAGGTGCATCAGGAAGCAAAGTGAAAGGAAAGGGTAAGGCCTTAGAGTGAGAAAAGAAGAAAGGGTTAAGGCTGTGTTTGAAGCACAAGTGAAACTTAAGTTTTTTTGTTTAAAAATCTATTTTGTGGGCACAAGTATTGTGTATGTGTATGTTTCATTCTATCCAATGAACTTTTTAATTCTGTACCATGCTTGTCAATACACATTAACGTAAGCAAATTGAACAAACAAATACTCAGTACAACTAATAACGAGTAAATCAAACTGAGTATTCAAGCATTTCTGAAAGCTGACCTAGACTCAAAATAAATTAGAACTGAATCTAGTCAGTACATACATCTTTAGTCTGTCTCAAATAGATCTTGGAAGGTTTAAGAGGTAAATTAACAGATGCAACCCTTATGGGGGAGAAATTTCAGAAATATGAAAAATAAATCAATCATGGGGAATTTCAAAACTGAGTTCCATAATTATGCATTTTGCCAACATCAAAATGGGGGAGTTTGTTAAAACACCTTTCCATAAGATTTTGATTTGAACAAGATTTTGATTTGACAAAATCATCCATGATTAAGAGACAATTAAATTTAAGTGCTTTATTTTAATTGTACTAATCCGTTTGTTCAATGTTGAGTATAAATATAAATAAAGATAAACATAAAAAGTAAGACAGGAAGAGGTCAGCATAGAAGCCTAAAGTATCAAGCTGAGTGGAATCAAACTTAGCATCAAAAGACAAAGACATACACACCCACAACAACTGCCTCACGAAGCTGAGCTGACTAAAAATAAACTCAGCTTGGAAATTGCCGATAACAATGATTTACGCAGTAGAAGCTGAGTGATTCTTCAGAACAGCATGAAAAAGTCGTTTGCTAAAAGACAATGATTACCGCCCCTCTGCACCAATAATTGAATCCTTGGAAATACACAAAAGACACATTCCGAGATGTATGGGTCAATGGATTATTGGTAAAGGACAACTGACACAAAAAGACAAGCCAGATGCAAGAAGACAAGCCTGACGTCTGAAGGAATGCAGAGGAAGGGAATGGCCGGAACAGTCTGAAGCTGACCAGAATCTGTCCCCTAAAAGAGCCATTTTAACATCAACGGCTACATCATTTCAAAACGGTCCATCACAGATTTTCCTTATTTAAGGACAATCAAACTTCTTGGATCATTGCCGAATTACAAGAAGAAAAATACAAGAGAGAAAAGATACAAACGCACTTAGATACAAAAAGAGATCTTACACCCATCTTCTATTCCTTGTGTAAATGCTAGAGTGATTACTTGTAATCTTCTAAAGTGTTCTTTATTTGAAAAGGAACAAGTGTTTATCAATTGTAAAATTGAGAGTGTAGTGCTGAGTGTTTGGTTGTAAACATTCAGTGGTAGAGAAATCTAGGTGCTGGGCTGTAGCACTTAGTAGGAGTTGAGTAGACGAATAGAGGAAGGTACTCTTGCATATTCAACTGCCTTGTAATTGTTTTGTGCTCTACCTTTAAAGAGCTCAGTATTGGATTCTAAAAGCCCGGAGGACTCTGGGAACTGGACGTAGGCAGAGAGGCCGAACCAGGATAAGTGATACTGAGTAATCTCTAAACTCTCTCTCAATATATATATGTGCATATGTTAGGTGTGAAGTTTACTCATCATATAAAATTGTTTAAAGTTGACTCTGAGTAATTTCAAGTGCTAAGTTAGAAGCTGACCTCCAAGAGTGTCAATATCTAACTTATAAATAAAACAGCTTTAGTCAATATCCGGCCAAAGCTGTCTTATAGCATATCTGGCCAAGCTGACCAAAAGCTAAGTTGACAAACTCGAAAAATAACTAAGTCAGCATACAATTAAGCAAAAAAGTTATATTAGTTCTTAACCCCCCCCCTTGGAACTAATCACACGGGACCAACAATCTTCGGCAGGCTGACTTATCTCCCCTGCAGGGTCAGTTTCATCGAACTCAACATGTACAGACTCTTCTAAGACCTGAGTTCATTTATTAAACACCCTATATGCTTTGCTGTTTGTTGAGTACCCTAAGAAGATAGCTTCATCAGCTTTTGAATCAAACTTAGCAAGGTTGTCTTTAGTATTTAGGATAAAACATTTGCAACCAAAGGCACCAAAATATCCAATATTGGGTTTTCGTCCTTTCCAAAGTTCGTAAGGATTTTTCTTAAGTATAGGTCTGACTAGAGCCCTATTGAGTATATAGCAAGCTGTGTTGACAGCTTCACCCCAGAAATACTTTGGAAGCCTATTCTCACTCAGCATCGTCCTAGCTATTTCAACTAAGGTTCTGTTCTTCCTTTCAACTACCCCATTTTGTTGAGGAGTCCTAGGAGCAGAAAAATTATGTTCAATGTCGCTGACTTCACAGAATTCATCAAACTGTTGGTTTTTGAATTCTCCTCCATTATCACTTCGGATGTGAGCTAATTTTAGGTCTTTATCATTTTCAATTTTTCCTACCAGTGTTGAGAACATCTCAAAAGCTTCATCCTTGCTACTCAGCAGGATGATCCAAGTGTACCGAGAAAAATCATCTACAATGACCAAGGAAAATCTCTTACCACCCAAGCTCAGCGGCTGGACTGGTCCGAAAAGATCCAAGTGTAGTAACTCTAATGGACGCTTGGTTGAGACTACATTTTTACTTTGAAAAGATTTTTTAGTTTGTTTATCTTGCTGACAAGCATTACATAATTGATCCTTCTCAAACCTGAGTTTGGGCAATCCCTCAACTAATTTCTTTCTTGCTAATTTGGCAAGGAGGTCCATGCTTACATGACCAAGTCTCCTATGCCATAGCCAAGAATTATCTTCCTTTGACACTAAGCATATATTCTTTGAAAACTTCTTTTCTAGGTTTAGCATGAAAACGTTTTCAACACGAGGGGCAGTTAAAATCAACTCATTTGTTTTTCCCTCGAGTATCCTACACTCAGTGGCGTCAAATACAACCTTTCTATCTCTCTCACATAGTTGAGCTACGCTTAGTAGGTTATATTTAAGACCCCTGACTAGGGAGACTGACTCAATAGTAGGATTACCACCAACAGTACCTGACCCTACTATCTTACCCTTTTTGTTGTCTCCAAAACTTACATTTCTTCCTCGTTTAAGCACAAGTGTGATGAACTGAGTTTCATCACAATTTATATGCCTTGAGCATGCGCTGTCAATGTACCATAACTTTGACTTCTCAACACACATCAGGCTCACCTGTAATTGAACTAGTTATCTTTAGGTACCCAAGTCTTTTTGGGTCCTCGTTTGTTAGAGTCAACAGGTGATGCATCATGTTTTATTTTGTGACGACATACATTTATAGTGTGGCCATCTTTCCCATAAAAGTCACAATAAACTACCCTTTGGGGGTATTTCCATTTTTGGTCAGCACGATGGTGCTGAGCATACCAACACACTTTTATAGTGTGTCATTTCTTTCCACAACAGTCACACTGACTGTTCTGCTGAGTGTACCGTCTTTGCTGACTAGTACCTGAATACTCAGTCTTTGAATAGAACCTTCTCTTAGCCGATGAACTCAGCTGGTTCTGTATGAATGTGATGTCCTTTCTCAGTTTCTTAGAGTCTGATTGGACTTCAGAGACAAACCCATGCATAATTTTCAAGTTTTCATCTTGCCTGGTATTGTCCTGGAGAAGATGTCGGAGGTCACTGAGTTTGACCTCTTTAATCTCATCACACCGCCTGCTGAGTGCTCGTATTTTCTTGTTACACTTTTTGATCAGTGTATAGAGATCACTCAGGGCATTAATCATTTCATTTCTGAGTAAGGGTAGAGACATTACCTCAGTTGTATGTTCCTCATGATCAGATCCATCAGAGAGGTCAGCTTGCTCAGAGAGACAGTGGTCAGCAGATTCGTCAGCCATGAAACAGATATTAGCTGACTCGGTGGCATCAGCTTCTGACAAGGTTGACTCATCACTATCACTCCATGTGGCCACCATTGCCTTTCTACTTCCCTTCTTGTCTTTCTTCAAGGTAGGACAACTTGATTTGATGTGCCCAGCTTGATGGCATTCAAAACAAGTAACCGGTTTGGAGCTGTCCTTCTTGTGTTTGCTGTCGCTAGACTCAGCTTTGTATTTATCGCTTCTTTTGAATAGCCTTTTGCTGTACTTGTCATTTTTCTTGAACAACTTCTTCATCTTCCTGGTAAACATGGCCATCTCCTCATCATCTCATGAGTCTGCTTCTGTTGAGTCACCTTTCATGACAAGAGATTTTTGCTTCTTGTCCTCAGTTTTTTCTTTAGCCTCAAAATTTTTCATGGATATCTCATGGGTCAGCAGAGATCCGATGAGCTCATCATACTTGTACGTGGTTAGGTCCTGAGCTTCTTCAACAGCTGTCTTCTTTGCTTGCCAGCTCTTGGGGAGACTTCTTAAAATCTTCTTCATTTGCTCTTCTTCAATGAAGTTCTTGCCGAGTCTCTTAAGCTCATTGATAATGTTGGTGAATCTTGCATTCATCTTAGAGATGTCCTCATTATCATTCATTTCAAACAGCTCGTATAGCCACATGTGTTGATTCACCTTGGACTCCTTGACCTTACTGGTTCATTCATAGGTAACCTCCAGCTTCTTCCAGATTTCCTGTGCTGACTCGCAACCTGAAATCTTATTGTATTCTGCAGCATCTAACACACAGTGAAGCATATTGATAGCCGAAGAATTATTTTGTAATTTCTTAAGGTCATCTTCTGACCACTTAGCCTCGCTTTTGACAGTTTTTACACCATCAATGATTTCATAGGGAACATAAGGGCCTTGGACTATAGCTAGCCATGCACTCATATTTGTTGCTTGAATCAAGTTTTTTATCCCGTTTTTCCAAAATGTATAATTAGATCCAAAGAACAGAGGAGACCGACTAATAGATAATCCCTCAGGGAGTATCTGAGTTGTTTGATTTCCTGGAAGGAAACAAGTGCTATTCTCAGCCATTACGGGGATCAGCTCAAGAGTTTTATCTTTGAATATCGAGCTACTGAGCTCTGATACCACTTGTTGCTCCCATGTAACATAATAGGATTAGTTCCAAAGGGGGGGTTAGGAACTAATATAACTTTTCGCTTAATAATGCTGACTTAATTGAATGTTTGATAGTTTAACTCAGTTTTGGGTCAGCAAGGCTGAGTGTGATGTGAGAAAGCTTTAATCAGATACTGACTAGAGCTGTTTCAGTTGTGAGTTGGGAAGTAACACTTAAGTCAATTTCCAACTCAGCACTCAGATTACTCAGCTTCAGCTTGTATAGATTATTTACTGAGTAATTTTAAGCAAGCAACACACACACACACACACACACACACACACACACACACACACACACACACACACACACACACATATATATATATATATATATATATATATATATATATATATATCAAGAGAAATGGTTAGAGTTTACTCAGCAGACTTATCCTGGTTCGGCCTCTCCGCCTACGTCCAGTCCCCAGAATCCTTCCGAGCTTTTTCAATCCTCTACTGAGCTCTTTAAAGGTAGAGCACTGTTGGTGTGCCCTAGTTCATAGGCATTGGTTCTTATAAAATATATTTGTGTCACATTAATAAAGACATTAATCTAGTTCATTTATATCTTGTGCTATAATATGAATAGAGAATCCATTGATTGATAATCGTAAAACCATATCCCAAGTCTATTCTATTATGGGAATGATTAGGACCACAGACTTGTATATTCGACGGCTGTATGGTAGTAATTGATACTAGCCATATCACTTGATAAGTCAGTTGTGAATATGGGTACATGTTGTATACATGTGATTGGATCGATCCGCTCGAGAAAAATACATGGTGGTTGTGTCATTAGTTTTCTTAAGTAGGTCTCTAACAGTCTTCAGACCAGATTTCATTATAATATCAATGTGGGATCCGGTTCACTTTGACATACGCCCAACAGGTCTGTAACAGGATGCCAAATACGGGTATGATTGGGTGAACAGGTGAACACATTGGTATTGATAGTGAAGTGATGGAATTACCACTCACATAACAGTGAGATGATATCACATGCCACTTGATAAGTGAGATTGATAAGTGTGTGGCCACACCCTGATAAGTAGTTTACTTATCTGATTCATTAATCTACTTAAGATCAAGAAATATCATAAACAACAAAGAGGATGACAGCCACCATGCCTCTAGTTTATCATATCGATATCAAATGGTAAAAGACGTTAAGAGATAACTACAGGGTCTCTGCATCTTTAGACTGCTGAAACTCTGTCTTAGTTAGGGGCAGTAATGGTTTGCTAGAACCCACTTACTGTCTGTGAGCCATAAGCCCACTGCTAGCTAAGGACAGTCCCATAGGATCGTGCACATCGAACATCTGAGTTAGAACTTATAGAACGGTACATAGGAGAACTAGAATTAATTAATTAATTGACAGTAAAATGTCAAGGTAATTAATTGGTGGTTAATTAATTGATTAATTGATACTTTGTATCAAGGTAATTGATTAATGGTCTTAAGTGTTGAGTATTTAATTGATTAATTAGTTTACGGGATGTAATTAATTAATTTGTAAATTAATGAAATTGCATTTGGTGAATAATTAATTAGATTAATACGTCAATTTATTAATTAGTGTTATTCATTTAATTGGGGTAATTAAATTTAATCTAATCATAATTAATTGCATAGAATAAATATTATTGATATTTATTTATGTAATTAGATTAGGATTGGATTAGTTTTGTAATTAACCAATTAATCCTAAACCAATTAGGTTTAAGAATACACTATATCTAATGAAACACTTTAAACCTAATGAAGTGATGATCATATTCGGAAAACACCATTAATATTTCGGCCACCACTTGGAGAAAGTGGAGAAATCTTTTGGCAAATATCACAATCTCTCCTGTTCTTCGTTCGTTCTTCGGCTAGCACCGGTTCTGACTCGATAGCTGTTCGTGCACCTGACTACGGAGATCTTACTACTTTGTGGATTCTTCAGCCGTCTCTAGAAGAGACAGTCCGGGTAAGTTTTTATCCTTAAACGGATCCGAAAGGTTTTATTCGATCAATGGTTAATGGACAAAGATCAAGCTATAAGGGATTAGAAATAAATTTTAAACCGCAATTCCGCTGCGCTACAGTTGATTAACTGGCTTTAATCTCTAACAGTGGTATCAGAGCCATGATTTAGTCCGTTTTGATTGATAGAAAATTAATAAGATTTGGTTTTTATTATTTTTCCAAATCAGTTTTGAGAATTCCTATTAATTCCTCGTGTAGAAATTGTTCTAGGAAGTTTTCTATTTATTATTTCTGTATGTATTTTGTATTATTTGGTTCTAAAATTAATTTTGAAATAATTGAAAATTAAATAAAAAAAATATAGCAGCAATTTTTAAACAGTAAAAGAGAAAAAAAATAGTTTCGGACACGGAACAGTAGTCACGGGACTGCTGTCCGCGAACAGCAGCCCCGTGGCTGCTGTTGGGCGGACAGCAGCAGTACTGTTGTCCACGGACAGCAGCCCCGTCACTGTCCCGGGTCCGTCGAAAATTCAGGATTAGTCTAATTTTAGATTTAACGGGACTGATTTTAATCTTTAAATTTTTCATGGGTAATTTAATAAAATCAGGGCCCTAATACCGTTTAATTTATTAAACGTGTTTTGAATGAAAATTAATTGGTATTAAAACGTTTTTGATTGGCATGCATATTTAATTTTTGATCGAATTGATAATTTGTATAAAATTGAATATGGTTAATTTGTGAAATTGGCCCAATAGACCGTGACACCGGTTTAACTTGGGAGGGCTAAATTTTAGATATGTGACGACCCTAAAATTCAGTGGGAGCAAAATTATAATTTTGTATATAAATGGATATTATATTGGCGATTTCACCCTAAGTAACTCGGCTTAACTTTATTAGATGATTTTGGAATGCCATGATCATGCATTATATTTATATGTCTTACCGTGCAACAATGTGTTATAGAGTTCTATGGGCCCTAAATTAAAGTCGGTTTGTAATTTAATTTATTTTGGGAATTATGGCCTGCGTGCCATTCTTTCATTAATGTAATTTTAGAATACGTTCTATTCATAAAATTGTAATTGGTCATGAAGAAGCCCAGATGGTCCAAGCCCATGGTGGGAGCCCAAGGAGACTTGAAGCAAGCCCGTGAAGATTAGATAGTATATCTAGTTTCACTAGATGTATTATAAGGCCCATAGAGTCTCTATGTTTATTTTGATTATACAATTGCTTAGTATAACATGAAATATAAGTAGCAACGATCACCAGATCATCACCCGCGATAATTATATATTAAAGCCGTATCACTTAATTAATCATGATAATGAAATATTGAGTCGCTTAAAAGTGCTTTCCAGATTCACACCTCTTCCTCCCATGTAGTGCTACAGTATATGACGTGCCCTAGTAGGTATGCTGTAGTAATTAGTGGGCCGTCGAGGGTTAGGATACTTCGGTATGGCTAACACATGTATGGTGGTTGGACTCAACGTGGGTAGCATTAGCTCAGAGCGGGCCCTAAGCACAGATGGGCTAAGTGTCACAAAGCCCATCAAACCAAGAGTCCTTGCGGAGGATTGGATAGTTTATCCTACCAAATCGTCAATGGTCGACGGCGGAGCCCTAGCTCGGTCGATTGTTGATGGATTGTGGATCTTGGTCAAGATAGCCAAATAAATATCACCAATAACGAATTAAAATGGATTATTAATTTGATCTTTGGCTTAAGTCCTTTATTCTAACTCTAATGTAATTTTTCCACGTAGATAAAAATCACCAAGTTACATAAAAGAAATAATGACTGCAACAAGCAACAACTCACTCAAACCACTCCTGGAAAGGAAAAAATTTCAGGGACTGATTTCCTTGACTGTTCTATGGACTTGCAAAAGGTTTATAGAAATGAGTGGAAGGAATCTGTACTGACTGCTACCTTACCAGCCAACAAAGGGAACATTCCTAAGGGAAAGTCCAAGTCCAAGGCGAACGCCCAAAAGGCCAAGTCAAATAAGGAAGGCGGCAGCTCCTAAGGGTAGGTTGGCCTCGACATATGATATCTGTCACGAGTGTAATGAGAAGGGACACGGGAAGAACGTGTGTCCAAAGCTTAGGGAGAAACAGAAGGCTAAAGCTTCTGGTTCTGGCATTTATGTTGTTGAGATAAATCTGGCTATTTCTACATCTTGGGTTTTAGACACTGGATGTGGTACTCACATTTGTTCAAATGTGCAGGGACTGAGAAATAGGAGGTTGTTAGGATCTGGTGAAGTGGATCTTCGAGTCGGCAATGGTGCTCGTGTAGAGGCCTTGGAGATCGGAGACTACACTTTAGAGATGCCTACTGGTTTAGTTTTAGAACTTAGAGATTGCTACTTTGTACCTGCAATGCGCAGGAACATTATCTCAGTTTCTATGTTGGATATTTCCGGTTTTAATTTTAATATTGGACGTGGTAGGATTTCTATACATCGTGGCAATATTGTTTATGGAACCGCATTTCTAGAAAATGGTTTGTATATCCTTAATCTAAAACGTAGTGAATCAATCTATAACATAAACGCTAAAAGGATTAAGACTAATGAACTGAATCCTACATATATCTAGCATTGTCGTCTTGGCCACATAAATGAGAAACGCATAACTAGGCTTTACTCTAGTGGAGCGCTAGGGTCATTTGACATGCAGTCTTATGGCACGTGTGAATCTTGTTTAAGAGGGAAGATGACAAAGGCGCCTTTCACCAAAACTGGTGTAAGGGCCACAGAGCTATTGGAGCTGATACACTCAGATGTATACGGTCCAATGAGCACCAGTGCTAGATCTGGTTTTCTGTACTTTGTTACCTTCACAGATGACTATAGCCGATACGGGTATGTGTATCTGATGAAACATAAATCTGAAACTCTTCTGAGATTCAAAGATTTTAAAAATGAAGTAGAAAATCAACTTGGCAAGAAAGTAAAAGCGCTCCGGTCTGATAGAGGAGGCGAATACTTGAGCCAAGTGTTTGTCTCATTCTTGAGAGAGTGTGGGATTATATCCCAACTCACTCCTCCTGGTACACCCCAATGGAATGAAGTGTCAGAAAGGAGGAATAAGACCCTGCTCGACATGGTCCGCTCAATGATGAGTCAAGCTTCTCTCCCTATCTCCTTTTGGGGATTAGCTTTGGAAACTGCTGCTCATATAATTAACAATACACCGAGCAAGGCAGTTGAAGGAACACCATATGAATTATGGACGGGCCGAAAGCCCAACGTTTCCTTCATGAAGATTTGGGGCTGTGATGCACATGTCAAGAAATTGATAAGTGGCAAACTGGAGTCCAGATCTGTTAAATGCCAGTTCGTGGGTTACCCTAAGGAAACTAAGGGTTATTACTTCTACAACCCAACCGAGAATAAAACATTCGTGGCTAGGTTTGCAGATTTTTTGGTAAAGGAATTCCTTTCCAAAGTAGATAGTGGGAGCAATATTGATCTCGCTGAGATTCAAAACTCACCGACTCCTGCAGCAGATGTTGAGGATGCTCAGGTAACTAATTTAGGTCCTCAAGAAATTGAGGAGGCTGAACCAGTTCAACATGAACCTAGAAGGTCTGATAGGACACGTCATCAGCCCGAGAGGTACGGCTTTGTCGTGACTGATGATGGGGACATAATGGTCGATCACCAGGATGAGCCCAAGACTTATCAATAGGCTATTGAAATCCCACAATCAGATCAATGGCGTAAAGCTATGGAGGCTGAAATGCAATCTATGCGTGATAACCAAGTGTGGAACTTGGTGGATCCACCTCCGGGTGTTAAAACGATTGGCTGCAAGTGGTGTTCAAATTAAAAGCCGATAACACCTTCAAGGGGCGACTGGTGGCAAAAGGTTATAGACAAATCCAAGGAATTGACTATGATGAAACCTTTTCACCAGTTGTTATGTTCAAATCCATTAGGATAGTACTGGCCATAGCTGGATGGTATAACTATGAGATATGGCAGATGGATGTTAAAACCGCTTTCCTGAATGGGAAGTTACTCGAGGATGTCTATATGACACAACTAGAGGGTTTTATCGATCCGAAGTATCCTAACCGAGTATGTAAGCTTCAAAGATCTATTTATGGATTGAAGCAAGCATCTAGGTCTTGGAATCAGATATTCAATGAAGCCATGGCCGAATATGGTTTCGTGTAGAATCCTGATGAACCCTGTGTGTATATGAAATTCAGTGGGAGCATATCCACTTTCCTAATATTGTATGTCGATGACATACTACTCATTGGAGACTATATACCAACACTGCAAGACGTGAAGTAGTGGTTGAGTAAATGCTTCGCAATGAAAGACTTAAGAGAAGCCGAAATGATCTTAGGGATCAGGATCTACAGAGATAGATCTAATCGACTTCTAGGCTTGAGTCAGGCATCGTACATAAATAAGGATCCATCATGTACTCCATGTTATGTACAAGGTCAGATGTTGCGTGTTGCACCAAACATGACTAATCGGTGCCAGTCAGATCCTAATAAGGAACACTGGAAGACAGTCAAGACAATCCTGAAGTACCTTAACCGTACCAAGGGTGTTTTTTCTTAGTACTTGATGGGTAGGAGGAATGGCAATATCATGTTACATTGATCAAAGTTTTAAGGATGATAACCAGTCACATACCGGTTATGGATTTCTCCTGAATGGCGGTGCCATTAGTTGGAGATCCTTAAAGCAGCCAACCATTACCGATTCTATGATGGAAGCTGAGTACATCATTGCATGCGATGCTGCAGAGGAAGCAGTTTGGATCAAGAAGTTCATAACTGATTTAGGAGTAGGTCAAACTCTCCTAAGATTAGTTGATGTTTTCTGTGACAATAATGGGGCCATAGCACAAGCACTGGAGTCCATGTCACACAAGAGATCCAAACGCGTACTTAGATAATAACACCTTACCCGATGACATTACATTATAGAGGGTTGACACTGAGAACAATGTCATTGATCAATTTACCAATGCACTTGGTAGTACTAGTTCTCTAGTGTTTAGGGCAATACCTGCTTGGAACTAGTTCAAGTGGGAGACTGTTGGTGTGCCCTAGTTCATAGGCATTGGTTCTTATAAAATATATTTGTGTCACATTAATAAAGACATTAATCTAGTTCATTTATATCTTGTGCTATAATATGAATAGAGAATCCATTGATTGATAATCGTAAAACCATATCCCAAGTCTATTCTATCATGGGAATGATTAGGACCACAGACTTGTATATTCGACGGCTGTATGGTAGTAATTGATACTAGCCATATCACTTGATAAGTCAGTTGTGAATATGGGTACATGTTGTATACATGTGATTGGATCGATCCGCTCGAGAAAAATACATGGTGGTTGTGTCATTAGTTTTCTTAAGTAGGTCTCTAATAGTCTTCAGACCAGATTTCATTATAATATCAATGTGGGATCCGGTTCACTTTGACATACGCCCAACAGGTCTGTAACAGGATGCCAAATACGGGTATGATTGGGTGAACAGGTGAACACATTGGTATTGATAGTGAAGTGATGGAATTACCACTCACATAACAGTGAGATGATATCACAGGCCACTTGATAAGTGAGATTGATAAGTGTGTGGCCACACCCTGATAAGTAGTTTACTTATCTGATTCATTAATCTACTTAAGATCAAGAAATATCATAAACAACAAAGAGGATGACAGCCACCATGCCTCTAGTTTATCATATCGATATCAAATGGTAAAAGACGTTAAGAGATAACTACATGGTATCTGCATCTTTAGACTGCTGAAACTCTGTCTTAGTTAGGGGCAGTAATGGTTTGCTAGAACCCAGTTACTGTCTGTGAGCCATAAGCCCACTACTAGCTAAGGACAGTCCCATAGGATCGTGCACATCGAACATCTGAGTTAGAACTTATAGAACGGTACATATGAGAGAGAGAATTAATTAATTGATTGACAGTAAAATGTCAAGGTAATTAATTGGTGGTTAATTAATTGATTAATTGATACTTTGTATCAAGGTAATTGATTAATGGTCTTAAGTGTTGAGTATTTAATTGATTAATTAGTTTACGGGATGTAATTAATTAATTTGTAAATTAATGAAATTGCATTCGGTGAATAATTAATTAGATTAATACGTCAATTTATTAATTAGTGTTATTCATTTAATTGGGGTAATTAAATTTAATCTAATCATAATTAATTGCATAGAATAAATATTATTGGTATTTATTTATGTAATTAGATTAGGATTGAATTAGTTTTGTAATTAACCAATTAACCCTAAACCAATTAGGTTTAAGAATACACTATATATATATATATATATATATATATATATATATATATAAATTAAACACTTTAAACCTAATGAAGTGATGATCATATTCGAAAAACACCATTAATATTTCGGCCACCACTTGGAGAAAGTGGAGAAATCTTTTGGCAAATATCACAATCTCTCATGTTCTTCGTTCGTTCTTCGGCTAGCACCGGTTCTGACTCGATAGCTGTTCGTGCACCTGACTACGGAGATCTTACTACTTTATGGATTCTTCAGCCGTCTTTAGAAGAGACAGTCCGGGTAAGTTTTTATCCTTAAACGGATCCGAAAGGTTTTATTCGATCAATGGTTAACGGATAAAGATCAAGCTATAAGGGATTAGAAATAAATTTTAAACCGCAATTTCGCTGCGCTACAGTTGATTAACTGGCTTTAATCTCTAACAAGCACAACCCGTTTACAATAGCAACTGAGTATGCAAGATTACCGTCCTCTATTCGTCTACTAAATCCTATCTACCACTGAATACTATAACCGAGTACTCAGCTACTCTCTACCACTGAGTACTATAACCGAGTACTCAGCTTCACTCTTCTAACTTTTACAAATGATAAGAAATTGTTCTTAATACAACAAAGAACACTTTAGATGACAGAATCAATCTAGACTTTTACACAATGATTGGAATTTGGTGTAAGAGCTTGCTTTTTCTTTTCAGACATCTTCTATTTTGGATTATCACTTAGTGAAGATTTTGCTTGTCTATATGTATATCTCTTGTATGTGTAGGTTTATCCAAGTGATGATTTGGCCTATTTATAGCAATCTTTGGGGTGCCAATGATTTGAATTCTGACATAGCTGTTGTGGGAAGAACGGTCTTCTTCGTCATCACGTGGTCAGCTTCCAGAGCTGCAGGCCAATCCTGTCTTCTGTTTTTACCAGGAGCCAGGTTTGCCAGTTTCGTCTTCTTGCGCCAGGTTTGTCTTCTTGCGCCAGGGTTGTCTTCTAGCCAAAAGTCAGATGGTCTATGAGTCTCGAAAAGGTCCTTAAAATGGATTTTCAAGACTTCTGATTTGTGTCAAACCTTGTCTGCCAAGTTGACGGATCATTGACGCTGACTTGATTATTACTCAGCTTGACTCAGCGGCTTCGCTTTCAAGCTTTTCTGAAGAAGACATTTCTTTCGTAAAGCTGAGTTGCTTTCCACTCAGCTTCTGTTGTGTCTTGCTTATGCTGACTTTGTTCTTTCTTCCTTTTATAGACTTTCAGTTCCTGTTCTCGTTAGTTAACTTACTCAACATTGAACAAACACATTAGTATAATTAAATCAAAGCACTTAAATTTAATTATTTTAATCATGGGAATAATTTTGTCAAATCAAAATCATGTGCAAAGGTATTTCAACAAACATGTATATGAGACCTTGGAATGAGGTAAAGTTGGTGTTCTTTCCCATCTGTGTCAAGGGGATCATTGGGTATTAGGGGTCCTTTCCTTGATATGACGGTTATTCATCTATATGTACACGATAGTTGTATTGAGAATGACAGTGATGCGAACCTTTCTGAATTCTTAACTCAGCACATTTACATCCTTTCTAGGACCATTGCTAAATCCAGATATTGCCAACATAAAATGATATTAGACCCATCACTTAAAGTAGGCTTGAGGATACTCCACGACAAGTGACGACCTGGAATGACTGTAGGTTATGTGTCTGACTTTTCACTCAATATTTTTCTACTAGAAAGCCATTTACATTTAGCCCAAAGGAAGGAGTGTTTTTTTTATATATCGTATTGAGCTTGAGGTGTTTCATGAAAAACTATATCCAATATAAATTTTTGAATAAACAATGTAAATTTTTCAATATATATTGTAAAGTTTGATGTTGTTTGGTTTGATCTTGTTTGTATATGCAGGTTTGATGTTGTTTGTTTGATGAAATTCACCCTATGCAAATACCAATTTGCAGTTTAAAATACTACTTCGCAGTTAGTGTAACTGCAAGCATATTATATTTCACAAACCATATAACCGTGAGGCAAATATTGATCTATGAAGTATATGGCTTCGCAAATGAATTTCCAATTCGCAATTTACTCTTAATGCGAACCCGTCGTTGCACTAACTGTGAAGGATGCATATATGGTATTCAATGAAAAAAAACACAAAATGAAATATAGTTAAATGAAATATACAAAAACAACAATCAGAACTACTATCTCAGGAATTTTATTTGGATCTTATGCAGTTTGCATAGTCATATGTATGTCAAATAATGTCGAATCAATACGTACAGAAGTGTATACTCTCTCTTGTAAAATTTTGAAGTTGATTTTTGTTAAAAGCCAAAGCAACTTCGATTCATCCCCCTGAATGTCATGGCTTTTTTCATAGTTATCCATTGGCCATTCCACATGATCACACACAAGAAATGGTCGATCGTCATACTGCTACAGTTAAAAAAAAACACATCATCAAACAATATTAAAGACAATAGCTCAAAAGAAATGTGCTTTGCAGTTACGTGGACCGCGAAGCAAATTATATAACCGCGAAGTTGTAGTGCTTCGTGGTTTATGTGAACGTGAATCTTATGTTAAGTTTGGCTTCGTGGTTTAGGTGAACCGCAAACTCTTATTTTCTAATAATAGCTTCGCAGTTTACGATTCTGCAAAGCAAAATTGTAAACCGTGAAGCGATCGGGTAATATTAAAACTCTAAATATGAATCGTTTACGATTCTGCAAAGCAAAATTGTAAACCGTGAAGCAATCGGGTAATATCAAAACTCTAAATATGAATCGATATATGTGTAAACTAACTTCAAATACACAAAACTAACCAGTCCATAGAGATTTATGTATGTAAAATCAACATAATGCTTACATGAAGAGCTTGGATCTTGGATTGATGTATAAAATTAAAGGACTGCTAATGATTAGAAGAAGAAAGAAAGAAAGAAAGAAAGAAAGAAAAAAAGAAGAAAGAGGAAGAAATGACTAAGTTTGGAAAAGTCCATACTGAAATAGTCTAGATATGTATTAGATGGTGTAATGAGTCTAAATATGTAAATGGATTTTCCAATTGAGCCAGTTTTGTAATTTATCCTATAAAATGATGAGATGTAATTACCATTACGATGTTTATATTTACTTAGTTAAATTTAATCATAAAATTTTATTTACATAATTAAAATAAAAAAATGATAACTTTAAAACGTGAAATTAGTAAATAGTTTTTCACGTTTTCATAGTTTTGTTTTTTTTTTACATTTTTCTCATTTTTTCGTTTCCATTTCATCGTTTTTTCTATTCTCACTTTCTATCTTTTTTTTCCATTTTCCGTAGTTTGCATTTTTTCTCTTTTTTTCCATTTTCACGTTTTTTGATTTTTTTTTGCGTTTTTTACAATAATGAGAGGTGTGATTTGACAAATGAGAGGTGATAACTTGCCGGATTTGATTGAATGATCCTCGTCGTAGTTACCTGCAAAACAAAACCGGAGACAGGATCTCCGGGAAAACTCTCCGACGATCAAGTCAGTTTTGTGTGGAATTTAGTAGATCGATAATCGTATTTAGGGAAAAAAAATGTGAACCTCCCTCCCTTGGCTTTCTTATTTCTTTTATAAGTCTTTCTAGGTAACCGCCGAGGGCGGTTACCCTTTCTGTGCCACGTCCTCCACGTAGTCACAAACGTGGTCCCGTTTCTCTGAGTGGGTGGTTTAGTACCTTGTTGGGATTTCGGGGCGGTTAGCCCTTTCCCTTATTAGGAGCCCATTTAATCTTGAACCATGGGCTTAAGTTTGGGATGGGCCCGTGCTTATGATTCAGCTCAGTTGGTTTCACGAATCATCACATGCCTCCCCTCTAGTTTAGCAAGAGCCCTTTAGGGTCTTTTCATATGTCTTACACAACTCTCCATCTTCATCTGGGTATTCAAAATTCGAAAGTAGTTCGTTCGTTTTCTGTCATTTCCTCTCCGGCATCAACCCTTTTGCGTTCATTCTTCTCTGCATTCTTTCTCACATGTAAGTTTCCCTTTCTGTAACTCGTAACTCGTTCAACCATTTTTTCTTTTATTTCTGTTCGTTTCCTTCACCGATATGTCGAACCCTGAACTTGATTTCGCACCCTTCGATGAAAATTACGATCGCGAGGTGTCTCACGAGGTTGATGAGATGGTTGATGAAGCTTCAACTAGCTCTCCTAGGTCCGATTCTCATCCTGCCGATTTTCTTCATCTGGCGAATACGACTGATGAGGGCCTAGGTTTCGACCCCAAGAAGTTGATTCCACCACCTGTCCCCACTCCCCGTTTATTACCGAAGAAGGATAGGTCGGGAAGCCTAGTTTGCCGCGAGACGATTGACGACTTGCGGGAGCAATATCCTTGGTTTCAAGGCCTGGAAACAAGCATTCCTGGGGAAAATAGAGGACCCGGCGACTTCCCGAAGGGGTATTTTACCATTTTTGTCGCTCAAATTATCTGCGGTTTCACGTATCCGCTGGCAGATGAGATTGCTTCCATCCTTGGAGGTTATGGAATCACACCCGGGCAACTGCATCCCAATGGATGGGCCGACTTGACTCTGGACAAGTTTTTGGCGGATTGTCTGGAGGTTCCCTTCTCGCTCAAGATTTTCTCCAAGCTTCATCATTTCAAAAGTTCGGGGGAGTATTTTACTTTCATCTGACAGAGCGGTTACTACGGCTTTGATGAGAAGTCGAACAAAATCCGCGAGTGGGACATGTCTTATTTCTTCATCAAGTTCCACGAAGGGAATCCGAACTTTCTTCGTTGCTGGGGCCGACCTAATGTAAAGAGTTTGAACTTTGGTTATCCAAGCAAGGAAGAATCCGCTATTGTAAAATTCTTGAAGAGTACTCCTCCTTTTGTATGGACATATGATCAGGCATTCCATATGCTAAGGAGCCGAGTAGCGATTGCCTACCGCGAGGAAGATCGCGTCGTTTATATCCCTTATCGCGTTTTCGTACAAGGTACTATTAGCTTATTTCCTAGTTGATGATTTTTCTTAACCCTTTGCAGGGGTGACCCTTTATCCCAACTCGTTGCAGATCGGGAAGCGAAAGCCTTAGCGAGGAGGAAGAGGCGATTGGCGGGAACAACCTCTGTTGCAGGGGCGAATTCTCCTGTGGGGGCGACTCCTTCTGTTGAGGCGGCTTCCCCCACAATTGCTTCCGTTTCACAAGGCCCTGCTTCTACTTCTGAGGACCTTCTCTTAAATAGGAAGCGGAAGAGTAATGCGGATACGGAGTCTTCTCGCCCCAGAAGAAAAATACCTTCGTATCCTTGACCGTTGGTGGTACACCCATATCCACCCCATCCAAAGAAAAGGGCAGTACTCCATTTCACGAGGTATCATGATTTACTCACTCTTTTTGTGTTGTTTATTTTCCTTTATCAGTTATTTGCTGTTCTCCTGATCCCTTTCTTTATGTATTCGTAGCCAATTCCTGACATTAGTGGGTGGTGGACTAGGACCTTTGGTAAAGCCGTGAGCTTTTCCTGTAAGGACATTGTTTCTTCCATATGCAATGTCCTTGGGCGACTCCCCTCTGCTTCTCGCGTGCGCGAACAGGTGCCGCTTCCAACTGCCATGGAGGGCATTGAGAAGCGTGCTATAGAGGTATATTGCTTTCTACTCATGTTCCATCCCTCAAATGCATGTCTCCATTCGCTCTTTCACGTATTGTCCTATATGCAAATTATCAATTTCGTGGAGGGTGCCCTCTGTAGGGATGCTGAACGAGCTAGAGAGCTGGAAAGCCTTGGCACTGAATTGGCGACTCAGAAGTCGCTTTTTCATGATGTCCAAGGCAAAGTAAAAGTCCTTGAAGGTGCTTGTCAGAAGGCCATCAGCGAGAAGGAGGAAGCTCTCAAATCCCTCCAGGCTAAGTCCGATGAGCTTCAGAAGGCCATTGATGATCTGAATTCGTCCAAGGAAGCTTTGGAGATGCAAAAGAGGAGGGCCGAGGAGATCACAGCTGAAGATGGTGCTCGCATCTATTGGTATGGAGAGCGGATTCATGCGGCTTATGAGCATGGACATCCAGATCGTGTACTTAATCGCCCCAAGGTTCCCATTCCTGAAAAGGATTTAGCTGAAAAATGGGACAAGTTGGAGGTCGAGGATGCCGATATGGATGAGGTACTTCTCCTAGATTGGCAGAGTTTTCATGACTCTCCAATTAGCTGTGAGATCCCAAATCAGAACGTAGAAGGAGGGGCACCATAAAATGTTTCTCACGTTGAACAAGTGGTACCTCGCTCTGATGCGGTTACTGATCTGATTGTTGGGGATTCGCTTGAAGCAGATCACCCCACTGGAGAAGATGAAGGAGCCACTGAAGGCGAAGGGGGAAATAGAGGCGAAGGAGAAGGAACTGTAGTATAATTTTATTTATATCTGAACTGTTGTATGTAACAAACTGCCAGTATATATATCAATCGAGCGAATTTGCTTTCTTCACCTGCCGCTTTTCATATATGTGCAATCGCTGTTTTATTCTTCGTTGCCTTAATGTCGGTTATTTTCGTATGCGACCCTTGCCTTTTGCCGACTTCATACTTGTAATTTTTTGTAGTTAGTTTTGTTTTTATTAGGGTGGCCAGACCCTTTTTGCAATTTTTGAGTACTCGTTTATTCGCTTAATTTTATGCCTTATAATTTTTCTTTCAAATAATCATAAGGTTAACCATAAGGTTTTGCGAATGATGCGTAATCATGCATCCGCCTTTCTTTTGTAGGCAACACATTTATGTGTTTAAGGTTAACCATAAGGTTTTACGAATGATGCGTAATCATGCATCCGCCTTTCTGTTGTAGACAACACATTTATGTGTTTAAGTTTATCAGTTTCAAAAGGACCTGCATTCAATTGTAACATATTGATTAATTGTAACCATTGTAATGTCTTTATTTTGCTATTGAAGAAAAAAGACTTTTCATTATATGGATACATAAACTGTGTGGGATCCAAGCCTCATTAAAACCTTTTATCAGAAAACCCAGTGGGAAAAAACTCATAAAAGGAAAAAGAGTACTCGTCATTTCCCTGAACTACTTGGCCTGTTTATATAGGCGTAGATTCTCTAGATTCCAGGTGCGCGGGAGCTTTTTGCCGCTCATTTCTTCTATTTCAAAAGTTGATGGTCCCAACTTCTTGGATACCCTGTAAGGTCCGATCCAGTTGATGCCTAATTTGCCTTTGCCTTCTCTGGACTGTATTTTATCTGCTTTTTTCAAGACCAAGTCGCGCTCATTGATTATCACCTTTCGCACCCTTCTGTCATGATACTTCTTGATTCTATTGCGATATACTGCCATTCGCATGTAAGCTTTTTCTCTTCGTTCTTCAACAGAATCTAATGCATCTCTAATGTTGATAGGATTTTGGGTGTCGCAGTAATAAATTACCCGATCTGTAGGCGAATGGATTTCAACAGGTAGGACTGCTTCGGCTCCATAAACCAGCGAGAAAGGTGTTTTGCCTGTTGCTGCCTTTACAGAAGTTCTGTATGCCCATAACATATGAGGTATCTCATCCGCCCAACCTGTTTTCTTATCACCTAGTCGCTTCTTGATTCCCTGAAGCATGGCCCTGTTGGTAACCTCTGTCATACCATTCGATTGGGGATGATTTACGGAGGAAAAATGATTCTTGATCCCCATGCTTTCGCAATATGCTTTGAATTTGACACAGTTGAACTGGGTACCGTTGTCGGTTATAAGCGTTTGTGGGATTCCAAACCGCATGATAATATTCTCTCGTAAGAACTCGATCATTCGCTCAGGTGTTTGAGCGGTTACTGCCTCTGCTTCTACCCACTTGCTGAAGTGGTCAACTGCGACTACCAAGTACTTCCTCTTCCTTGTTGTTTCTGGGAATGGCCCCACTATATCAATCCCCCATGTTGCGAATGGCCACGTCGTCATTATAGTTACTTGTTCGGCTCCTGGGACATGCTTTTCATTAGCATGGATTTGACAGCTGTGACATTCCGCTACCATTTGCTGGGAATCTTCCACCACCTTCGGCCAATAATGTCCCATCAACTTGACTTTTCTTGCCAACGCCGCGGATGCTTCATGCGCACCACAAATTCCTTCATGGAGTTCTCTCAGCACGTAATCTCCTTTATTGCGGCTAATACATTTTAACCATGGACATGTATATGACTTCCTGTATAAAGTCCCATCCCGAATTGAGTATCTCGCTGACTGCCCGATTAGCTTTCTGGCTAAACTTTTATCAACCGGCAAATCTCCATGTTCCAGATATTGGCGGATGGGCATCCGCCAATCTTCATCATCTTCTAGCTCTTCGATGACCATAATCTGAACGGCTTCGAATGCTGGCGACGACCTTATTTCCAAATTACATGCTTTTTGACTCCATGGGTCTCTACTCGCCGCTGCTTTTGCCAACTCATTAGCCTTTGTGTTCTGGCCTCTTGGAACATGCACCATCTCCCAGACGATTCCTTTATGTGTTAACTCCTGCGTCAATCTACCGACAACCTGATGGTATTTGACCAGATCTTCCTGTTTCACCAGATAATTTTTTGTGATCTGATTTATCATGAGTTTAGAGTCGCTGTAGATTACCACTCTTTCTGGCATAAGTTCATTAAGCAACTTCAATCCGCATATCATTGCTTCATATTCCGCGGCATTGTTGGTCGTTTTGAATGTTAACTTTGCCGCATAGTACAGGCGAATAACATCCGGACCCTTGATGACGACTCCCAGTCCAGCTCCATCTGTGGATAATGCCCCATCTGTGAACATACTCCATTCTTCTTTTTGTGCTTTTGGACATTCGTCTTCATCCCACGTGAACTCATTCACGAAATCGGTAAGTACTTGACTTTTTAGAGCTGGTCTTCCTTCGTAACGAATATCGAACTCTCCCAAGCGAATTGACCATTCCATCAATCGCCCGGATGCATCAGGTTTCTGCAGTACCTTTCGCATTGGAATTCCAGTTCTCACAATGATAGTATGCGCCTGGAAGTATGGCTTCAACCTAGCCACCGTGGTTATCACCGCGAGGGCCATTTTATCTAACCTCGAATATCGAAGTTCTGCATCCTTTAAGACTTTACTCACGTAGTACACCGGATATTGTTGCCCTTCTTCTTCCCGCACCATTACAGTGCATATCGCCGTGCTGGTGATGGATACATAAAGAAATAAATCTTCTCCATCCTCTGGCCTGCTCATTAAGGGCGGATAACATAGTAATCGCTTTATCCCCTCGAATGCTTCTTGACAATCTGGTCTCCATTCAAAGGACTTAGATTTTTTGATGGCATTGTAGAAAGGTAGACATCTCCTAGCTGAGCATGATATGAATCGCCCTAATGCCACCAACCGCCCATTGAGTCTCTGTACTTCTCTTATGCTCCTTGGCGTCTTCATCTCCATCACTGCTTTAACCTTCTCAGGATTCGCCTCAACTCCTTTGCCACTAACAATGAAACCCAGGAACTTCCCTGTTCTCGCTCCAAACGTGCATTTCTCCGGGTTCAATTTGAGGCCATATTTGATCAGCACTTCCAGGATTTCTTTAATATCCTGCGGATGGTCTTGCATCTTCTTGCTTTTAATGATCATGTCGTCTACATAGATCGAGAAGTTCTCGCCTGATTTGTCTGAAAATATCTTGTTCATCATCCGTTGATATGTTGCTCCCGCATTTTTCAGTCCAAATGGCATCACCTTGAAGCAATAAGTTGCCTGATGAGTTATGAATGACGTCTTGATCTCGTCCGCCTTCTCCATTGGTATCTGGTGGTAACTGGATTTTACATCGGTGAATGATAAAGCTTCAAATCTCGCAGTCCCATCTACCAATATGTCAATGTTAAGTAGCGGATACATATCCTTCGGACAAGCTTTATTCAGATCTTTGAAGTCTACGCACATTCTGTACATTCCATTCGGCTTTTTGACTAGCACCACATTGGCTAGCCATTCCGGATAAGTGACTTCTCGAATTGCATCTGATTTTAGCAAATCCGCCACTGCTTTTTCAATCGCCTTCTGGCGCTCTGGGGCATGTCCTCTCTTTTTCTGTCGCACTGGGGTTGCATTCTTGTCCACATTCAAACGATGTGTTGCTATTTCTGGACTTATCCCTTTCAGCACTTCATCTGGGGCGGCGAATGCCGACTCGTATTGGATCAACACCTCGGTAATGGCTTTCTTCGTTTCCTCTGGAAGTCCTGCCGCTATCCTTACTTTCTTGTCATTTGAAATGACGAATAGTTCTGTTTCTCCTAACGCTTCAGCCGGCAACTTCTCATCAACTATATCTTCTTCATCTGGCTTTGTTTCAAGTGACAATGTATAAGCTTGTTGAGATATAAGTTGATCACCCTCAACAATGACTCGCCCTTGGTGTGTTGGCAAATGCAATGTCAAATGCTTCATTGAAATGAGCGACTCCGTTTCCGACAGGAATGGACGCCCCAGAATTATATTATATGCCAATGGGAGATCAACAATTGCGAATTCTAGATCACCTCTCCATTTTAGATTCTTATCGCCCATTTCTGTCTCCAACACCACCTGTCCACTTGTTTGAGATGATTGACCTCCAAAACTAGTTACATCCATGAACGTATGTTCTACTCGCTCATCGTTAATTCCCAACTGGTTGAATGCAGTTCGAGTAATAACATTGCAAGAACCGCCTGTATCAATAAGGACCCGCTTGACGTCCCATCCTTCAATGGCCACCGTAATCACCAACGCATCCGCATGCGGCTCCGTGATTCGCGCAAATGAATAATTGAGGGCATCCCCCCTACTCGTGTTGCTTTTTCTCTGTTCACGGCGAGCCCTTTTTGATGGAGGCTCATAGATCCCGCCTGCTATTACGTTAATCACTCCTTTTTTCTGCTTCTTTTCTGGCCTTGCTTCTATCTCACGCGGGAGTGTTGCTTTTTCATCAATTGTTTCTTTTCTAACGAATTGACTCAGTTTTCCTCTCTCAATCAGCTTTTCAATCTCCCTCTTCAATTCGTAGCAATCATTCGTGTCATGGCCGTTCAATCTATGGAACCTGCAGTATTTGTTAGGATATCGCCCCAAACTGGTTCGACCTTTCACCTCAGGAAACTGCACATCCTTCTTCAGGGGTTTTTTTTCAATCCAAAGTAACACCTCATGGCGAGTCGTGTTCAATGGTGTTTGATATCCCCCCCTTGAGAGGAGCGATCGCCTTTCCGAACAAAATTACCCCTAGATTGGGTTTGATTTTGATGGCGCCGATTGTCCGAAGTGGATCTAGCCGCATCTCTTTCTCGCCGGGTCTGAGCTTTATGTTCCCTATTAACATCATCCACTTCCATGAATTCCTTTGCTATCTTCATGAGTTCGGCCACTGTGCGTGGCTTGTTGCGGATGATTTCCTCCCGCATGCTCCAATCCGTGGTTACATCCGCCATTATGTTGCGAATGCTTACGATATCTGGGTTCTGCAACCGCACCAGAATATCATTGAATGCTACAACAAATTCCCTTAGGGAATTATAATTTCTCTGTTTGATCTCTTTCAGCTACCTATCCGTCACATCTGCCGCTTTACAGCCCACGAACTTTGCACAGAAATCACGACTGTACTGAGTCCAGTTGTGAATAGATTCAGTAGGTAGAGACCGAAACCAATCGGATGCTGCTCCGCCCAAAGTGGTCGAGAACAATCGACAAATTATGCTTTCGCTTGCTCCTGCAACATCCATTAACTCTCTATAGTTCCTGACATGCGCCTCAGGGTCAGAATTTGGATCCCCATAGTATTTAGGTATCGCCGGCGCTTTTATTCTGTGATTTGGAATAAATTCCCGCAACGATGGGGCAAAAGGCGAATCACTCTGCACCACTGATCTCGCCCTAGGGGTGTACCCCATTCGCTCCATCATGCTTCGCAGTTGATCTTCCAATTCAGTATTGGGTTCCCGCCGAACTTCTTCCATCCGCTGCTGGTGAATTCTGGGTGATATCCACCTGCCATATTGTGCCGACACTTGTTCTCGCTGTGGGTCTAACCGATGTCCAGTCATAGGATCAAAATTCCAAGTGTGCTCCCGCCTAGACACATTCGCTCCAGATGTCATCAACTCTAAATGTCTGTGGACAAAAGGCTCCGTTTGTTGTAGCGGAAAATTCCTTGCATTCCTGACATCGGTTGGGATGTTTGCCAGATCGGATGGACCGTCATATTAGGATCTTGGTGCGAGTAGTTGCCTGGATGGCTACGTGGTGTCATGCGACTACTCGGACCCACCCGATTCGTCTCTTGAGATGACTGCGGAAGCGTAGATACGGCAGGAATAGTCGAGGGTTGTGTCGAAGTGACAACGGGTTCTTGTGGGGCAGCCGCTACAGCGGTATTGTGATCTGCGATTGCAGTTAATAAACTAATCATTCGATCTCCAGCCGCTTGGCTCATATTCGTAGCCAAGACCTGTCCTGCCATTTGCACAAACTCACTATTCGACATCTCCATCTCAGTTTGCACTTGGACCTCCAATAATGGACTCAACTGTCCTGAAGGATTCGTCGAGCTGGGTATCACAGGCTGTGTACTCGCAGGCTGCGAACTCACAGTCCGTGGACCTCTTGAGTTCATACTAGTTGATCTGGTTGTAACTCCGGTTGTTCGTGATGGCTCTGACATGTTCTTGGTGTACCTTTAACCAGATGTTGGTAAAAAAGGTCCACGCTCACCGCACCAATGATAACTTGCCGGATTTGATTGAATGATCCTCGTCGTAGTTACCTGCAAAACAAAACCGGAGACAGGATCTCCGGGAAAACTCTCCGACGATCAAGTCAGTTTTGTGTGGAATTTAGTAGATCGATAATCGTATTTAGGGAAAAAAAATGTGAACCTCCCTCCCTTGGCTTTCTTATTTCTTTTATAAGTCTTTCTAGGTAACCGCCGAGGGCGGTTACCCTTTCTGTGCCACGTCCTCCACGTAGTCACAAACGTGGTCCCGTTTCTCTGAGTGGGTGGTTTAGTACCTTGTTGGGATTTCGGGGCGGTTAGCCCTTTCCCTTATTAGGAGCCCATTTAATCTTGAACCATGGGCTTAAGTTTGGGATGGGCCCATGCTTATGATTCAGCTCAGTTGGTTTCACGAATCATCAAGAGGTTACATGAAACTTTAAAGGTAGAAATTATGATTACATATAAAGAGAATTCAAATCATCTTTTCTTTTTATATAGAAAGGGAATTATGTGAGCTGTTGAACAAAAGTTCAATCTATAGATTCTTATTCAATGACAACAAAATTTTAATATACAACTAAACATATGCTAATATGTCTTTAATATAATGGGAATTCCTTTATAATGTTATTATATCTTAGAAAACAGGCCTTAATTTTATACTTTTCTTGTTTCAAATATATATTGAGCCTTTTTTTAAGGGAAACCATCGAACATATGCATGTAATTTTTTGAGTTAAAATTGGGTGTAAAGTAGACCTGTCTACGGGCTCAGGTACCTGTCCGGTCCATTCAGGTCCGTGTCCTTTGGACCGGGCATGAACAATATAAATTAAGTTTAGATCCAGGCCGATCCAGGCTCGTTAAAATCCGTCTATTTTTTGGACGAGCTTGTGATTGATTAAAATAGCACAGGCCGGCCCAGCCCGGTCCGTCTATTAATATTAACTAATTAATTTATACATTTATATATTAAATATTTACTTTTAAATACAAACATTATTTTTTATAATTAAAAATTATGTGTATATATTTAGGTGGGTTTATATAGATTGGGTTTGGGATTTGATTTTTAAGCCCGATCCCAGCCCGATCCAACCCTGTCTAAATTTATAGTGGATTGGAGTGGGTTTAGACTGAGTACTTTTATAAAAAAAGCCCGTTAGACCCGGTCCGAGCCCGGCCCGGTCCGAGCCTATGGCGAGGTCTAGTGTAAAGGAATATGAGAGAAGACCACACATCTCAATTAGGTGGGAAATCTTGGAAAACAAACTCGAACAACCGACCCAATTATTATTAAAACACGAAAAACAAAGAATAAAGGAAAATAAGTATTTGGGATGTGACTCAAATCATTATATTTACGTGAGGTTGCAAAAAAAAACAAAAAAAAAAAACTCAGATCCAAATGTTTGAAATGGTCTAAATATTGAAGATTTGATTGCAGTTGCTTCTTTGCGGATTTGGATTTACGAGTAGTATATTTTTTTTTAATCTTTTGTTCGTGTTAGTTGTACCTTTATGAACTTTTTTTGCTCTTTGCTTTTTCCTTTATAGATCTTGTATTGGCTTGTTTGTACTTGTTTGAATTTTATTCTTTACTGTTCTTATGTAGTAATTGTATTTTTTTTCAATTAATGAAATTATATATGCATTTTTACTAAAAAAAATATAGGGTTAATTTTAAATAGATGCTCTGTTGTTTCACGTTTTTACAGATTGTTTATGTTTGGAGTTTTAATTTTTAATTTTTCAAAATCTTCATTTTTTGAGTTTTTTCTCTCTAAACATTAAGTTTCTCTCTAATAACAAAACAACACGTAAATGACTTCAAACCTAAAAATTTGAAGAATGAAAGTTGTTTAAAATATAATTTAATTCTTCAATTTTTTTATTTATTTTGAAGTGGTTATTGGTCAAATTTGGCAAAGTTAACAAATAAGTAAAATTTTGCAAACCACAAGGTTCATTTGTAATATAGAAAACTATAAATACTGATCTACAATAACGTGAAACCGTAAAAAAAAAAAAAACTTGATTTGAAATTAACCTAAAAATATAATAATATAATGTGTAAAAACATAATAATAAATTTGTATACCTTTAATTAAGCCTAATCTAAAATTTAAATATAGAAACATATTAAAGATATACAAGTAAATACATAGAATGTACTATTTAAAGGGTGCGGGACAAGTAGGGCAACAATAAATAAATATATATCGCAGATAAATTGAGAACTTCTACGGTGGATCGGGTGTAATGGACCCAACCAATGAAAAAAGAGAATCATGTCTCATTGGGAGATGATTGGCATAAGGAAAGAAAATATACAATTATCACGTTTCTATTGACAATGTCCAATAGACCGGGATCACAGTAGAATATTCTCTAATAAATTAGCCCCATACTATCATGTGAGGAGGCAAATTGCTTTTCAATTTTGAAGTTATTGATAAAGTTTATATAAACTTATAAAGGACCACTTACTTACCACCAACCAATAAGAGCACTGACCAAAAACTGTTCTTGTACATTTTCAGAAACTGTTGGTGTACGCAACTTAAAATTGCAGAAATAGATGTCTCAACATTTAATATGATTGTTTCAGTTCAAATCTTAACTATTCCTTGATAGAACACTTTCATGTTTCTTCGTACATAATCTCTCATGTTTATTTTAATATAAGAAATCTTATTATTCCACAAACTAAATCAGATATAGAGTAAAAATAAAAGCTAAAAAAATTAATATATATATTGACGAAAATCATTACAAGTGTTAATTGACTGTAAGAGTCTGATCAATTAAAGAGAGAGTTAAAGAGAGACTGTGCTGGTTTTAGAGAAAGGAATTGATTCATAGAGATGGAGATTGAGGTAGAGGGTAAAATGAGTATTCTAGGTTTTAGAAGAAGGGAAATGGAGAGACCCGGTAAAAAGGTGAGTCAAAAGTAAGAAACGTTGATGAACGGTCACAGTTGCCATCGGTGTTTAAAAATGTAAAGTTCAGTAGCCATAAAATTAAAAATTGACGTTCAGTTGAAAAAGGGTAAAAGTTTAGTGGCCATAAGTGTAATTTACCCCTTTTTAGAAAATGGAGCAATACATAAAACACAAAGTAATTTTATAATTATTATAACAAATTACAAATAATTAAAAATATTAACACAAGTATAGTTATATTTAATTGATCAAAATATATTTTAATAGAGTGAAGTTTTACCAAAATTGCTCCTAAACATTTTGTGGAAAATATTTCCTAATTTTAGGTATTTCAAACATTTTATGTAATGTTTACATAATTTTAGAATATTTAGAAAATTAAAATTAAATATTATGTCCATATAAATATTCCTACCAAAAAAAATGTCCATATAAATATTAAATAAAAATATTTAGAAAATAAAAAATATACTGTAAAAGGAATTGCAAAAAATTTGGATAAAAAAACCCATAAGAAACCACCCCCATGCGCCAACACAGGCCTCCCACGTGCTCACCACGTGGGATTTATACGCGCCAAATGGCAAACGCAGATTGAGTATTTTGCCACGTGTCGTGTTGTGGTTGATGCTTGCTCCACATGTGGCAGTGAGCTAGTGATTGTGAGCTAGTGATTGAGGGATAGATTGCATATCACACAATGACAAATCGTTGTGTGACATGTAACTTGATGTGTCGCAGGCATGACGTGCAGTCGCCTTCCAGATGTCTATGGACCTAAAACTTCTTTGCGTCTAAGCTTTTTATTAGCTCTGATCAATTGTTTATCCATACAACAAACAAAAGCTAGAGTTTGAGAGTCACAGACTTTCTTCCGCGACTAAAATTTGTTTAATTCCGAATTAGAATACCCAATCGCAAATTAATTACATTCTGTTTATGCAATTCCAATATCGTTTTCTCCGAGAAACATTCCTAAAAGCACATAATCATACCCAATAATCATAGATATAATACATGTATTAATTATAGCATGGAAAACCTACATATTTTTTCATATCTGGCTCAAATCGGCAGAATAAGCAACTAAACGGTTCCAGTACCAATGTCAATTAGAATCAGCCTCTATCACTATTTGAATAATGTCTTTGAAGAAGTTGTCCTTGTTGGGAATTCATACAAATACGGATACAAATATATAACAAGTTTTTGGGTTAGCTCATGTAGCATAAAATCTATTAAAATTGATTGGAGCGGAAGAATGAATCAAGATTGCATATTACAGGTCACAAATCAATTACACTGAGACACACCAAGAGGAGATATGATGATCCCCGAACTAAGAGCGATAGACTCAGAGGTAGAGAGAAAGGGGTGGCGGCCACACTTGGGAGAGAAAGAAAGAGCCATTTTTTTTGTCTTTGAAGTTTCACCATCATAATTATGATCTTAGGTCATTAGTTTTAGACTTACACTTATAACTATCTATTTATAGCTAGTAATTGGTTCTTAACCCTTATTACCTGCATAACTCCGATCCAACATATTTTCTTTACAAGCAGATAGTATTCGATCCATCATCAAATATTCCTAACAATGGCATAAAAGCTAGGCCTAGAGCCTCTAAAATACTGGAGTCTCCTCCGAATAATATCCCTTAAATGAAAGGATAAGATCTAACTTTGTCTTTGATAAAAAAAAAAGATTTAAATTTATTCTTATCATTTTTTAGAAATTCCATATTTCTCTTTATAAATGGTCAAATGTTACACCTAAAGTTCCCAACAAAGATCAATTTTATTTTACTTAAGAAAATTTGAACAAACTTATTTACCATTATTTGACTTGTTATTTAACTGTTAAATCGAAAAATTTAAACATTAATTATATATAACATATTATGATACTAACAAACTTACAACAACCTTCTAAAATGCCAACAAATAAGTATTCCACAGATAAAAAAGGGTCTAAATTTAGTATAGTTACAAACAAGTTGTTAAAACACATAAAATTGTTTGAAGCTATTGAATAACTGTTTGGAATCATCTAATATGAACTGTATAATAACGGTTAAAATAGTTTGTTTTTTTTTATTTAAATAGATATAAAATTGATGTTGGTTAAAAGTATTAAGAAATGAAAATAGTATGTTATTAGAAAAATATATGCCATAGTGGGAAAATAATGTTAATTATTAATATGATTTTCTAATAACATAATTCTAGTTTTTCTAATAACACTATTTTTGTAATGTAGCATATATTTTACAGCAAATAGATTCCATTTTTATGGTTTAGATGACTTTTCTAAAAAGGAGATAAAAGTTGAAAGATCTGTTACTGAAATGAATTTTGTAACATTACTAAAACTTAGTAAAAATTTATGAGGGATGATAAGCACATTTTACACAATATATTATATAGTACTGATTTTTATAATATAAGATAATTGATTAGCTGCAGTGTTAAATCTGCCTGCCTTTTTTCCCACAATAATCCAAGGAACAATCTGCAACCATTGGAACCACAAAAGTTTGAAAGACTTTTCAAATATAATAAAGAAAAGTTATATCATTTTTTTAATTATGACAAAAAATAGAATGATCAATATAAGGTCAATTTTATTTGCTTGTCTCTCACATGCTTCTATCACTTTCCATTTTTCCACTGTACAATAGATATACACATTTTTAATAATTTGGTGTTTCAATTTGTTATCTCAAAAGGACATAATAATCTTTAGGTAGTATTTAATATCCTGTTAAATACTTAAATTAAAATATTAAGTACTTATTTAGTTCAAGTGGAGTTTGATAATTATTACTTTTTTTTATAGTTTATCCGATTTTCAGTTCGAAATTCGTCGTGAATCATCTCCCAATTAAAGTTTTCTGCATACATTAGGACTCGAACTCCAGATCTAACTTAAACGGATTGAAACTTTTAACCACTCAAATTAGCTTTAATTGTTATTATAATTATTATTTTATAATCACTTAAGTTATTCAATTAAATTAAAAATGACTTATTTTAATAATTTGTTTGACCTAAAATTGTAAGTTAAACATTTTTCAACTAATATTTTTATACTTAGCACTTATTTTTAGTAGTTATTATAAAGTTATATCAATTTTCTTTTAAAAAAAGAAGTTACATTACTTAATATTTTTAGTATTTATCATATTCCACACTTAATTAATATATTAAGCACTTCTATAATTTAAGTGTGTGTTTGATAAAATAAATTATTAGTCACTTAAATTATTCAATTAAGTTAAATAATTTAACTTAAAATTTCAAGTTGAATATTATAAACTAAGGTGTTGTTTGATAAAACTGAAAATAAGTGCTGAAAAAATAAGTACTCAATTTTAAGTGCTGAAAGTATTAAATGATGTAACTTTTGTAAAAATATTAGTTAATAATGTTTAACTTAAAATGTTAAGTTAAATATTTTGACTTATCAAAATAAGTGATTTTTAACTTAATTAGCTAATTTAAGTGGTGGAGAAACAACCGATATCCAACGCACTTAAAATAAATAAGTGTTTAATATTTTAATTTAAGTGATTAAGTGGGTTATGTTGAAACACCTTTCCACATGATTTTGATTTAACAAAATTATCTAAGTAAAATTAAATATATTCTAAACACACTAAGTTTAAATGCTTTGATTTATTTAACTAATGTGTTTGTTCAATGTTGAGTTAAATTGTTTATAAGACATAAAGACTAAAAGACTTAAAGCCCAATACGGAAGTCAAAGCCCAAGTCAAACAGATCAAGACAACTCGGCCCGCGTGTGCAAAACGCTGTCGTTATGAACAAAACGCAACTCAGCGGAAGAAGGATCTAGAAGACCTTCATTAAACAACTTCGGAATGAAGCTGCTGAGTTGAATCGACAAAGAGTACAAGACAACAGCTGAGCAAGAACAACTTCCAGACAAAGTGTTTCCACTTTGGGTAAAGTTCAGAAGACACAGGATGCTGTCTAGTTGACCTTACCATAAATGAAGAGACATTCTGCCAAACTGACTAAAAGCTGACCGAGGACAGAAGATACTCAAATCTGATTGGCCGAGAGCTCTGAGCAAGTCTGAGTGACAACGACAGGAAGCCGTTTCCCTCCAACGGTTATTTCAAATTCGAAATGACTGATGTCTCAGACGTCTCTATAAGTAGTGCCCTTCAGTTGCTTCATTCAATACAAAACATTATCAAGCCATTACGCTGACCAAAATTCTACTCGAGTTCTGTGAAGAAAAGCAAAGCAAATTCTTACACCAAATTATATATCTTTCGTGTAAAAGTCTAGAGTGATTATCTAATCATCTAAGGTGTCTTAGCAATTGTTGTTTAGGACAAATCTTTATCATTTCTAGAGATTAGAAAGGAGAGGCTGAGTACTCGGTTATAGTACTCAGCGAGAGATTAGGAGTGAGTAGAGGTATAGAGGAAGGTACTCTTGTTATACTCAGCTTCTAAGTTGTAAAAGGTTTGATGCTCTACCGTTAAATAGCTCAGTAGAGAATTCGAAAGCTCGGAACGTGTTCCGAGGACAGGACGTAGGCTTAGAGGCCAAACCTGGATAAATCTGCTGAGTAACATCTTTCTAACCTTAAACTCCTTAATATATATATTGCTTGCTTAAACAAAACTGACCAAGTAAAGAGGTCACGCTGAGTTGTGTGCATTGAGTATCTGAGTTCAGGAATAGACTCAATTGCTATCTCCTGACTCAAAGAAAGAAGCTGACTTAGTCACCAGTTGACTAAGCTAGTGTCTTAATTAACTCAGCGCGCTGTGTAATCCTTTTTCAAAGAAAAAGAAGTCAGCCTTAACGTACTAAAATTTTAAATAGTTCCTATCCCCCCCTTGGAACTAACTTGTTACGTTATAAGGGACCAACAAGTGGTATCAGAGCTTAAAAGCTCACTGTGAAAGGTTTAACTACCTTGAGTTGATCCCCACTATGGCTGAAAACAGCACTCGGTTTCTCCCAGGAAACCAGACAACTCAGATCTTACCTGAGGGGCTGTCCGTTACTCGGCCTCCCCTATTCTTCGGGTCTAACTACACCTTCTGGAAGAATAGGATGAAAAACTTTATTCAGGCAACAAACATGAGTGCATGGCTTTCAATAGTCCAAGGCCCGTTTGTTCCTGTTGAAGTAGTGGCTGGCCAAATAGTTGCCAAAGCTGAGGCCAAATGGACAGAGGATGATCTCAAGAAGCTACAAAATCACGCTTCGGCTATAAATATGTTTCACTGTGCGCTTGATGCTGCAGAATATAATAAGATATCAGGTTGTGAGTCAGCGCAAGAGATCTGGAAGAAGCTGGAGGTCACCTACGAAGGAACCAACAAAGTGAAGGAGTCCAAGGTGAACCAGCAGATGAGACTATATGAGTTGTTCGAAATGAACGATGATGAAGGAATATCTGACATGAATGCAAGGTTTACAAACATCATCAATGAGCTCAAGAGACTTGGGAAGATCTTCACTGAGGAAGAACAAGTCAAGAAGATTCTTAGGAGTCTACCTAAAAACTGGCAAGCAAAGAAGACCGCTGTTGAGGAAGCTCAAGACTTAACCACCTACAAATATGATGAACTCATCGGCTCACTGCTGACCTATGAGATCTCAATGAAGAATTTCGAGGTGAAGGAAAAGTCTGAAGACAAGAAGCAAAAATCTCTTGTCATGAAAGCTGACTCCACTGATGGGAGCTCAACAGATGATGAAGAGATGGCTATGTTCACCAGGAAGATGAAAAGGCTGTTCAGAAAGAATGACAAATATTCTAAGAAGCCTTACAGAAAGTTTGATAAGTATAAAGCTGAGTCCAGCGACAGCAAATACAAGAAGGACAACTCAAAGCCCATTACATGCTTTGAATGTCATCAAACTGGCCATATCAAGTCAAGCTGCCCCATGCTGAGGAAAGAAAGGAAGAACGGCAAAAAGGCAATGGTGGCAACGTGGAGCGACAGCGATGAGTCTTCATCATCAGAAGATGATGCCACTGAGTCAGCAAAGATCTGTTTTATGGCTGACGAACTTGATGAGCCGTGCATCTCTGAGCATGCTGACCCCTCCAGCGCATCTGATGACGAGGAGCAATCTAATGAGGTAATATCACTACCCCAGCTCAGAAATGAAATGGTTAATGCCCTGAGTGATCTCTACACACTTGTCAAAAAGTGTAATAAGAAAGTTAGAGCACTCAGCAGGCGCTGTGACGAGGTTGAAGAGGTCAAGCTGAGTGACCTCAGATTCCTTCTTCAGGACAACTCAACTTTGCATGATAACATGGAGATCATACATAAGTCTGTCTCTAAAGTCCAATCAGATTCTAAGAAACTGAGAAAGGACGTCACAACTATCCAGAACCAACTAAAGGTTCCAAACAAAAGAAATATTCCTCTGAATACTCAGTACCGAGGTACTGGTCAGCAGAGATGGAATCCTCAACTGAATGTCCAGTGTGACTTCTGTGGGAAGAAAGGACACACCACAAAGGTGTGCTGGCACGCTCAGCACTAGGGTGCTAACCAGTCAGTGAGAAATCCTAAACGGAAGGTCAGCTGTGACTTCTGTGGAAAGAATGGCCATACTGTTCAAGTATGTCGCCATAAAATAAAATTCGATGCTTTACCTGTTGAACCTAACAAGCAAGGACCCAAAAAGAATTGGGTACCTAAGAGTAACTAGTTACATTGCAGGTAAGCCTGAGATGTGCTGAGAAGTCAAAGATGTGGTATATTGACAGCTGTAGACACCGATTCGGAGGACCTGTGACGAAAACCTGAAACAAGACGGTCGAAGCGATTGATTCCGGAAGTTTTGAAAAATATATAAAGAATAATAAGCTGAGGAAAATTAACGGCACGGCGCGGGCACGCAACGGCATCCCGCACGCGGACGACGATGGTCGAACGCCCGCTTGACGGCTCGAGACGTGCGCGCGGCGTCCGTCGGACGCACCGCGAGTGGCACGCTCTCGACGTCCGAGCAATGCCTGGGACCGCTGGCGGTGCGCGCCCTCGTGGGCCGTTGAGCACACGTGCCTGGCAGCGCGAGGCGCGCGTTCGGCGGCCGCGACGTGCGAGCGTCTGGCTGCGCGGAACGCGCGCTCGGCGGCCACGGAGTGCACGCGTCCGACGGCGCGGGGCACGCCCCGAGGGTCGTCGGGCGGGCACCCAACCACGTCGGGCGAACGCCCAACGCGTCGGGCGGACGGCCGACGAGGGTTGGGCGATCGCCCAACGAAAGTTGGGCGGCCGTCCAACCACAATGGGCGACGTCCAAATTTTTTTCGGCGTCGCCCATTGTTTCGGGATCTGTTTCCCTATATAAGGGCACGGATCCCAAGGTGAAGAGGGGGCCTTTTTGGGAAAACTTTCTCACTCTAAACATTTTTAGAGAGAGAGAGTGGATTTTTTTTTGAGAAAAATATTTTTTTTCTCAAAAATTCCAAATTTCCTAAGTTCAATTTTTACTAAATTTTTATTAAAATCGGGAGCTCGCGGTTCGTGGAATCAATCGGATTCGACAGTCAGATACCGAATCAAAGGTATTATCCGAGGACTAGACTCTTTATTTTATTTAATTTATTTCTCTCCTTCTATTTTTTTTATGCTATAGTTTTTATTCCTTTAGTCATTTATTTATTTTGTCACGTTTTATTTAGTTAGCGTATTTATTTAATTTTCGCTTCGTGTTAAATAAAATTCGGTTTTGTTTTAAAATGAAAACCTCGTTTCGGATATCCCCATACGAACCATGATCCGATAAAAAGGTAGTTTGGGTATCGAAAATGTTGTAATTATAAGTTTTTGATTTAAAAGAGGTTTCCAAATAACGTTTTAAAATAAAAACATCGTTTTAGGAACTTCCGTTTTCGACTATGATCCATCTTTGGTAGTTCGGAAGTCCAAAACGATTGCATTAGATTTAATTTAATGCTTTTGAATAAATCTGGAAAATGTTGGAGTGCTGCTGTAATTTGCCAATTCTGTCAGTAAAGGCTGTTTACCGACGGATTTTCCGTCGGTAAATCTGCCAAAATGTAAAAAATGTCATTTCGGTCCCTTTTTCTTAACTTTTAGACTTTTAATCCTTAGTATATATATATATAATTACGTAACATATTCTTTTCAAATTATTAAAGAATTTTAGTATATATATTTATTTTAGAATATTGGTATATCATTTTTATTTTATTTTACAATATAAGTATAAATATATATATAAGTATTTCCTTTTTATTAACTTGGGCTATGTTTAAATATTAGTTATTTGATATTTTGAGAAACAATGGATGGATATTAGTATATGTCATTTTTGGTATTTAAACTATATTAATTATGTATATATATGTATAGTTTTGGGAACATTTGGGTTATTTTGTTAATTATTGAAGGAAGTTATTTTTGGGTGAATATTATTTTCTTATCCATAAGATTTACTTATTGTTTTAGCATTTTTAAAGTATAAGTATATAGTACTTATTATTTCCATATACATAAAATCCTCTTATATTAATTTTTGGGTTTCATATCCTCCTTTTTGATTTACTTGTATATATATATGTCTAAATTATTTTCTCTATTCTTTTGGCCCATTCATGGGTCCATGTCTCAAATAGGCCTTGTTTGATTATAAGTCTTGCTTTAAATAACAATTAGAGAGTCCATTAAATAAGTGGGGAAAATAAATCACCAAAAAGAGAGTTTTCAATTGAATTGTTTAAACTAATGAGTTTTTTTTAGATTTCTAATGTAAATAAATAGAATCATTCTTGTTAATATTTCAAATCATCTTCAAAACACCACGTTTTAAAACCTTAATCCGTTCCAAAGGCGGATTAAAGGATCATTGTAATTAAAACCGCTTTCGTTGTGAATAATAGAATTTTCGAATCACTTTCTTAAAGAATTTGTACAAAGTAAAATTGACATGTATGTTTAACCATGTTTTCTCATTAAAAGGTTTTTATCTCAAACGTTTTCAAATACTCGAGTCGTTCCAACGGCGATTCGAGTGAACTTCATCAAACGGGGTTTTAAAACGCACCTAAATCGTTCCAATGGCGATTAAGGTGCGAACCATGTAAATAAATCCGTTTTGGGGAAATAAGTTAGTGTAGAATAAACACACGACATAATATTTAATACAGTTGTAAATAAATCACTTCTTTCTTCCCCCTCTCTGTGTATGTATAAACATAAATGGGTGATTCTTTACTGATGTGGCTTTTCAATATCATATGCTCAAAACGGTTTCTAAAAAAGAGAAAGAAAAGGGTTTCAAATGAATTTTAAACTTAAAGAAGTATACGATTAGTCCGTTATCGCCTAACATGCTGAGTAGGAGGCCGGTGGTTCATAACCGGGCGATGTCGGGGTGCCTAGTAGCCTTTCTCCGGAAAGGAGCTAGCCTTCTCGGCTCGTACCTAAGTTTCCCAAACCCACACCGGTCTCCCGCAAGGGATCGGTGTTCATTTTCCCATTCGTGGGTGGCGACTCTTCCATATCTCCGAGCTCCGGTCCTGCCGAGCAGCTTGATTCCACGATTGGTTGCTTTCGGCACCAATCACCGCTTACGTCGCCATGAGGTTGTCCACCCCCCGGTCCGCCCGGGAGATTAGGCCGCGGCACCTCGTCTAACAACAGCGCATGCTCGAGGCATATGAATGGTGATGAAACTCAGTTCATCACATTTGAGCGTAAACGAGGAGGAAGCGTAAGTTTTGGAGACAACAAGAAGGGTAAGATAGTAGGGTCAAGAACCGTTGGAGGTAATCCTAATATTGAGTCAGTCTCCCTAGTCAACGGACTCAAATATAACTTACTCAGTGTAGCTCAGTTATGTGATAATGGGAGAAAAATTATATTTGATGACACTGGATGTAAAATATACGAGGGTAAAACTAATGAGTTAATTTTAACTGCCCCTCGCATTGATAATGTCTTCATGCTGAACTTGGAGAAAAAGTTTTCAAAAACTGTATGCTTAGTTTCAAAGGAAGAAAATTCCTGGCTATGGCACAGGAGACTTGGTCATGTAAGCATGGACCTCCTGGCCAAATTAGCAAGAAAGCAATTGGTTGAGGGACTGCCAAAACTTAAATTTGAAAAAGATCAACTATGCCACGCTTGCCAAGCTGGAAAACAAAACAAACAATCTTTTCATAGTAAAAATATTGTCTCAACTAAGCGTCCGTTAGAGTTACTACACTTGGATCTCTTTGGTCCAGTCCAGCCGCTGAGTCTGGGTGGAAGAAGATTTTCCTTGGTCATTGTAGATGACTTCTCTCAGTACACGTGGATCATCTTGCTGAGTAGCAAGGATGAGACCTTTGAGACATTTTCAAATTTGGTTAGAAAACTTGAAAATGATAAAGACCTAAAACTAGCTCACATCCGAAGTGATAATGGTGGAGAATTCAAAAACCAACAGTTTGTTGAATTCTGTGAAGCCAGTGGCATTGACCATAATTTTTCTGCTCCTAGGACGCCTCAACAAAATGGGGTTGTTGAAAGGAAGAACAGAACCTTAGTTGAAATAGCCAGGACAATGCTGAGTGAGCATAGGCTTCCAAAGTACTTTTGGGGAGAAGCTGTTAACACAGCGTGCTATATTCTTAATAGGGCTCTTGTTAGACCCATACTAAAGAAAACCCCCTATGAACTTTGGAAAGGATGAAAGCCCAACATTGGATACTTTCGTGCCTTTGGCTGTAAATGTTTTATTTAAAACACCAAAGATAGCCTAGCTAAGTTTGACTCAAAAGCTGATGAAGCTATCTTTTTAGGCTACTCAACAAACAGCAAAGCATACAGAGTTTTCAATAAACGAACTCAAATTTTAGAAGAGTCAGTACATGTTGAGTTCGACAAAACTAACCCTGTAGGAAGATATTTGCCGCTGACCGAGGATGATCCACACTCAGTACCCGCTGATCAAGATACAGCCGCTGAGTCATTCCCTCAAGGGCTGACCAAAGGTAAAAGTGAACCTCAAATTGTTTTCACTGACCAATCTATACCTGCAGAGACTGTTGAAACACAGATAGCATAAGACATCAATCTACCAAAGGAGATAAGGATACCAAGAGGACACTCAGAGAGTGCCATTCTTGATGCCGCTGAGAATACCCTGATGACAAGAAATCAACTCAGGAGATACCTCAGCAACGTAGCCTTCGTCTCAGTTCAGGAACCTAAGAACTTCGCTGATGCTGAGGAAGATGAATTCTGGATGAACGCAATGCAAGAGGAACTTGACCAATTCAGAAGAAACGATGTATGGGAGTTAGTGCCACATCCAAGGAGTCAGAAGACCATTGGAACAAGATGGGTCTTCCGCAACAAGCTGGATGAGCAAGGAAATGTAGTCAGGAACAAAGCAAGGCTTGTAGCTCAGGGCTACAGTCAGCAAGAAGGTATTGACTACGGTGAGACCTTTGCCCCAGTGGCAAGGCTAGAGGCTATTAGAATTTTATGCGCTTATGCAAGTTATATGAACTTTAAACTATTTCAAATGGATGTTAAGAGTGCATTCCTTAATGGAGTTATAAACGAGGAAGTTTATGTTAATCAACCTCGAGGGTTTGAGGATCCTAAGTTCCCAAACCACGTTTATAAACTCAAAAAGGCTCTGTATGGCCTCAAGCAAGCACCACGTGCCTGGTATGAGAGGCTGACCAGTTTCCTGCTGACTAGAAACTATGTCAGAGGCAAAGCTGATACAACCTTATTCATTAAGAGAAAGGGTAAAGACACCCTGCTGGCTCAAATATATGTTGATGATATTATTTTCGGTGCTACTAATGAGTCAATGTGCAAGGAATTTAGCAAGCAAATGCAGACTGAGTTTGAAATGTCAATGATGGGAGAACTCAACTTCTTCTTTGGACTTCAAACCAAACAAGGGAAAAATGACATCGTCATCAGTCAAGCTAAATATGCCAAGGAGATATTGAAGAAATATGATCTTGAAAATTGCAAACCAATATCTACTCCTATGGGCACTGACACTTGTTGGTCCCTGGTAATTAGTTCCAAAGGGGGGGTTAGGAACTAATATAACTTTTTCGCGTTTTAATTAAGCTGACTGTAAGTTATTTTGTGAATTTATTAACTTAGCCTTTGGTCAGCTTGGTGAGATATATCTCAGGACAGCTTTAGTCAGATGTTGACCAAAGTTGTTTTCTTGAGAGTTAAGAAGTGACACTCTTGGAGGTCAGCTTCTAACTTAGCACCACTTACTCAAGATTAGCTTAGGCAATTTATATGCTGAGTAAATAAAGCAAACAACACATGCAATTATAAGAGAGAGTTTAGAGATTACTCAGTATCACTTATCCTGGTTCGGCCTCTCTGCCTACGTCCAGTCCCTAGAGTCCTCCGGGCTTTTTGAATCCAATACTGAGCTCTTTAAAGGTAGAGCACAAACCAATTACAAGGCAGTTGAATATGCAAGAGTACCTTCCTCTATTCGTCTACTCAACTCCTACTAAGTGCTACAACCCAGCACCTAGATTTCTCTACCACTGAAATGCTTACAACCAAGCACTCAGCTTTACACTCTCAATATTCCTATTGATAACAGACTTGTTCTTTTTGAACTAAAGAACACTTTAGATGATTACAAATCAATCTAGCATTTACACATAGAATAGAAAAGTTGGTGTAAGATCCCTTTTTGTATTTGAGTGCTTTTGAAACTTTCTCTCTTGTATTTTTCTACAGGGTCAGTTTCATCGAACTCAACATGTACAGACTCTTCTACAACCTGAGTTCTTTTATTAAATACTCTATATGCTTTACTGTTTGTTGAGTACCCTAAAAAGATCGCCTCGTCAGCTTTAGCATCAAATTTAGCAAGGTTGTCTTTTGTATTGAGTATAAAGCATTTACACCCAAAGGCACGAAAGTATCCAATGTTGGGCTTTCGTCCTTTCCAAAGCTCATATGGGGTTTTCTTAAGTATATGTCTAACTAGAGCCCTATTCAGTATGTAACATGCCGTGTGAACAACTTCACCCCAGAAGTACTTTGGAAGCCTATTTTCACTCAGCATTGTCCTAGCTATTTCGACAATGGTTCTATTTTTCCTTTCAACGACCCCATTTTGTTGAGGTGTTCTAGGAGCAGAGAAGTTGTGGTCAATACCGCTGGTTTCACAGAATTCATCAAACTGTTGGTTTTTGAATTCTCCACCATTGTCGCTTCTAATGTGAGCTACTCTTAGGTCTTTGTCATTTTCAAGCTTTTTGATTAATATGGTAAACATCTCAAAGGTTTCATCCTTGCTACTTAGCAAGATGATCCAAGTGTACCGAGAGAAATCATCTATAATAACCAAGGAAAATTTCTTACCTCCCAAGCTGAGTGGCTGGATAGGTCCGAAAAGATCCAAGTGTAGTAATTCCAATGGTCTTTTGGTTGAGACAATATTTTTGCTATGAAATGACTTTTTAGTTTGTTTGCCTTGCTGACAGGCTTTACACAGTTGATCTTTTTCAAATTTTAACTTGGGTAATCCCTCAACTAATTGCTTTCTAGCTAATTTGGCAAGAAGGTCTATGCTGACATGCCCAAGTCTTCTATGCCATAGCCAGGAGTTGTCCTCTTTAGACACTAAGCATATGTTTTTAGAAAACTATTTTTCTAAGTTTAACATGTATACATTTTCTACACGAGGGGCAGTTAAAATTAATTCATTTGTATTTCCCTCGAGTATTTGACACTTAGTATCATCAAATACAACCCTTCTGCCGCTCTTGCAAAGCTGAGCTACACTCAGCAGATTGTATTTGAGACCTTTAACTAAGGAGGCAGACTCAATAGTTGGGTTACCTCCGATAGTACCTGAGCCGACTATCTTACCCTTCTTGTTGTCTCCAAAGCTTACACTTCCACCTCGTTTAAGCTCTAGTGTGATGAACTGAGTTTCATCACCTGTCATATGCCTTGAGCATGCGCTGTCTATATACCATAGTTTTGACTTCTCCACGCATGTCAAGCTGACCTGCAATTTAAACTATTCATTTTTAGGTACCCAATTCTTTTTGGGTCCTTTCTTGTTAGTATAAATAGGTGCAAAATCATATTTTAACTTGTGACGGCATACTTTTGTGGTGTGGCCTGGCTTACCACAGAAATCACAAAAAGGTACCCTTTGTGGGTTGAACTGAGTATGGTCAGCATTATTGTGTTGGGCATGCCAACATACTTTCGTGGTATGCCCTTTTCTTCCGCAGAAGTCACATTGGACAATCCGCTTGTTATGCCGACACACATCCTTTGTGTGTCCCCTTTTTCCACAACACTCACATTGAGTAAATTGCTTATGCTGACTGGTATTTGCGTACCCAGCATGGGGTTTATTTCTTTTTGAGCCCTTCCCTTGACTCTGTAATGTTGTGATATCCTTTCTAAGTTTCTTTGACTCAGATTGAACCTCCGTGATAAACTTATGTAAGATTTGCATGTTGGTATGCAAGTCAGAGTTGTCCTGGAGAAGATATCGGAGGTCACTTAGCTTGACCTCTTCAATCTCATCACATCGCCTGCTGAGTGCCTTAATCTTTTTATTACACTTCTTAGTTAGTGTATATAAGTCACTCAGGGCATTTACCATTTCGTTTCTAGCAAAAGTAAGGATGTTACCTCATTGTTGTGATTCTCCTGGTCAGTTTCATCAGAAAGGTCAGCTTGCTCAGATTGGGATTGGTCAGCTCCATCATCTGCCATAAAACATATGTTTGCTGTTTCATTTTGCTCAGCTTCAGATGATGTTGACTCATCACTGTCACTCTATATGGCTACCATAGCCTTTTTTCTTCCCTTCTTCTCTTTCTTGAGGTTGGGACAGCTTGACTTGATGTGCCCGGTTTGATGACACTCAAAGCATGTGACGGACTTCGAGCTGTCCTTCTTGTACTTGTCACTTGACTTAGCTTTATACTTATCATTTCTTCTAAATGACCTTCTGCCGTTTCTATCATTTCTCCTGAACAGCTTTTTCATCTTTCTGGTGAACATGGCCAATTCCTCATCATCAGTTGACTCCGCTTCAGTTGAGTCAGCTTTCATGACAAGGGACTTTTGTTTCTTATCTTCTGATTTTTCTTTCTCTTTGGCTTCAAAGTTTTTCATAGAGATTTCATGGGTCAGCAGGGATCCGATCAGCTCATCGTATTTGTAGGTAGTCAAGTCTTGGGCTTCTTCTACAACTGTTTTCTTTGCTTGCCAGCTCTTGGGCAGACTTCTCAGAATTTTCTTCACTTGTTCTTCTTCAGTGAAGTTCTTTCCAAGCCTTTTTAGCTCATTTATAATGTTTGTGAACCTTGCGTTCATTTCTGAGATGTCTTCATTCTCCTTCATCTCAAACAGCTCGTAGAGTCTCATATGTTGATTGACCTTAGACTCCTTAACGTTGCTTATGCCTTCATAGGTTACTTCAAGCTTCTTCCAAATCTCCTGTGCTGACTCACAACCTGAAATCTTATTGTATTCTGCAGCATCTAACGCACAGTGAAGCATATTGATAGCCGAAGCATTATTTTGTAATTTTCTGAGGTCATCCTCTGTCCACTCAGTTTCACTTTTGATAACTTTCTCATTATCAACAGTTTTATAAGGTATATGTGGACCTTGAACTATTGCAAGCCATGCACTCATGTTTGTGGCTTGAATAAAGTTCTTCATCCTATTCTTCCAGAAAGTATAGTTTGATCCAAAGAATAGGGGAGGTCTAGTGATTGATAATCCCTCAGGGAGTATCTGTGTTGTTTGGTTTCCAGGAAGGAAACGAGTGCTGTTCTCACCCATTTTTAGGGATCAGCTCAAGATTGTTAAATCTTTGAGTAGTGAGCTTAGGCTCTGATACCACTTGTTGGTCCCTGGTAATTAGTTCCAAAGGGGGGGTTAGGAACTAATATAACTTTTTCGCGTTTTAATTAAGCTAACTGTAATTTATTTTGTGAATTTATTAACTTAGCCTTTGGTCAGCTTGGTGAGATATATCTCAGGACAGCTTTAGTCAGATGTTGACTAAAGTTGTTTTCTTGAGAGTTAAGAAGTGACACTCTTGGAGGTCAGCTTCTAACTCAGCACCACTTACTTACTCAAGATTAGCTTAGGCAATTTATATGCTGAGTAAATAAAGCAAACAACACATGCAATTATAAGAGAGAGTTTAGAGATTACTCAGTATCACTTATCCTGGTTCGGCCTCTCTGCCTACGTCCAGTCCCTAGAGTCCTCCGGGCTTTTTGAATCCAATACTGAGCTCTTTAAAGGTAGAGCACAAACCAATTACAAGGCAGTTGAATATGCAAGAGTACCTTCCTCTATTCGTCTACTCAACTCCTACTAAGTGCTACAACCCAGCACCTAGATTTCTCTGCCACTGAAATGCTTACAACCAAGCACTCAGCTTTACACTCTCAATATTCCTATTGATAACAGACTTGTTCTTTTTGAACTAAAGAACACTTTAGATGATTACAAATCAATCTAGCATTTACACATAGAATAGAAAAGTTGGTGTAAGATCCCTTTTTGTATTTGAGTGCTTTTGAAACTTTCTCTCTTGTATTTTTCTTTTGATACTTCGGTGTCTATCCAAGTTTTTCGATTGTCCTTTTATAGAAGGAAATCTATAGATTTGATCGTTTTGAAATGTCTTAACCGTTAACACCAAAACGGCTCTTTTGGGGAACAATTTCTGGACAGCTTCAGACTGCACCGCCATTCCCTTTCTCTGTTTTCTTCAGGCGTCAGGTTTGTCTTCTTGCGTCTGGTTTGTCTTTTTGTAGGTGTCTTCGAGGTTCCAATTATTGGTGCAGAAGATTGGCAGACTTTGTCCTTTAGTGAACGGATCCTTCATGTTGTCCTGACTATCACTCAGCTTCGTTTATTCTCTTCGAATGTTCAACGTTCATGCTGAGTTCCTTCTAGGTCAGCTCCGTTCTATTTAACCACTCCTGAAGAAATCTTCAACTTTAGTCAGCTTCGTTTTGCTTCTGAGTTTTACTCCACTCAGCTTCCATTCTGTCATATTGAGTTCCGTTCTACTCAGCTTTGCTTGTGCTGACTTTTGTCCTGTCTTTAGTTTATATATTTTTGCACTCAATATTGAACAAACATATTAGTAAAATTAAATCAAAGCATCTAAATTTAATTGCCTCTTAATCATGGATGATTTTGTCAAATCAAAATCTTATGGAAAGGTGTTTCAACAACACTGTCCTTTGCGCCGACGAGAATGGTAAGTCAGTAGATAGCAAATTGTATCGAGGTATGATAGGCTCTCTACTTTACTTAACAGCAAGTAGACCGGACATTCAGTTCTCAGTATGCTACTGTGCTAGATATCAATCTAACCCTAAGGAATCTCATTACATAGCTGTAAAAAAAATCCTTAGATATTTGCAAAGCTTAGTGAACGCAGGTTTATGGTATCCCAACACTCATGGTTTTACACTCGTTGGATACACTGACGCTGACTATGGACGAGACAAGCTAGAATGGAAAAGCACATCTGGAGGATGTCATTTCTTAGGAAGCTGTCTTGTATCCTGGTTCAGCAAGAAGCAGGCGTCAGTAGCCTTATCTACCACTGAAGCTGAGTACATTGCTGCTGGACACTGTGTTGCTCAAGTCCTATGGATTAAGCAACAGCTTGAAGACTATGGTGTTCAAACAAAGACAATTGAGGTCAAATGTGACAACAAAAGTGCAATTGATCTATCCAAAAACCCAATTCAACACAGTAGGATGAAGCATGTCAGCATAAGACATCACTTCATTAGAGACCATGTACTCAAGGGTGAGATAAAGCTGACCTACGTCCCAACGGATGAACAGCTTGCGGATATCTTCACAAAGCCACTGGCTCATGAGCAGTTCAGCATACTGAGAGAAGCCATTGGTATGTTTAATCCTCTTCAGTAAATTCCAGCTCTTAATATATATTCATGCTGAGTGAATTAACATGTTGGGTGATCTATTATTTGCTGAGTGAATAGATGTATGCTGAGTGATTAATGCTGAGTGAATAGATGTATGCTGAGTGATTAATGCTGAATGAATGAATATCACATACTGAGCAAACATTGGCACCGAGTAGTTATCTCAAGCTAAGAAATCATCTGTTTGCATAAAACTGACCACTCAGAATATAAAACGCCTAGTATTCTAAACGCTGAATATAAGATCCGTTGCATTTAATGCTAGAGCACGCGAATAGCCACCTAGGATGATGTATGCGCCGAATGTGTCATAAAAGCTAGGATCATTGTCGGTTGACAATCCCAAGGCAAAACTGACACATGGATTCGATAAGATCCACTTTTCACTGCTATAAAATAATGGGTAAATCCCCATTGTTATCTCTTTACGCTTACCGAATTTTCTAGCATAAGCATTCTCTCTCTAAAAACTCTCAAAACTTCCCAATCTTTCTCTGAAACTATGACTAAGGTTTCTGTTAACATCTCTGGTGCCGGTCATCCTAAGACCAGTTCCGATGAAGCTTCCAGGCAAACTACTTCGCCTGAAGCTACAAAGGTCACTACGCCGAACAAAGGCAAAGCTGGCCAAGCCACCTCCTCTAAGGGAAAGCCGACCAAGGTCAGAACCTACACCAAAGTCTTCGCAGACGTTAGAGAGTGGAAAATAGACTTCTCACGATGGTTCTCTGAGGCCTTCGTAACAACCGAGCAACCATTCTGTGAATGGATATCGAAGAATGGCTGGACCGAGCTGTTCTCCATTAGAGATCCCACTTACCCTGACCTAGTAAGGGAATTCTACCACAACTTACGGGTTGCTAACGATAACCAGGACTACCTAGTAACCGTGGTAAAGGAGAAAACAATCTTCATCAACCCTACCTACCTTGCCAATTTGCTTAAATTGAAAAATGAGGGAACAAAGATGAGGAGAACTGGTGATCATGAAGGAACTGGGTATGTAGCCACCTTCTGCAAACCCCCTGGCCATTCTGGAGAAATCTCAAGTTCATCAATGGGCCAGCACCAAAAGATGGCACACTATCTGCTGACCAATTACATCTACCCCAAGATTAATTGCACTAGCTCAGCGACAAATTTTGAGCAATGCTTCATATGGCATATGCTGACCTACAAGCCCATCAATATGCCAGTTTTCCTAATCGCTGGCTTCCAGAGGAGCACAGGAACTCTTAGGCTGGGCTCACTTTTAACCAGAATCCTCAAAGACCATCAGGTTGACCTATTCGAGGAAACTTAGGCCCAAGGATCTAATATCACAACTGCTGCGCTGCGTGCCTTGAAATATGACCAACCGATTAAGAAAGGCAAAAATGTTGATGAGGCTGATGAGGAGACAACTGTCTCAAAGAAGGGGAAAAGGACAAAGGCTCCAGCTGCCCAAAAAAGGAAAGCTGTTGGGACGCCTTCAAAGAAGGCTGAGCCTCAGGCCAAGAAGCCTTAGTCAGCTGCTCAAAAAGGTCAGGAGAGACCTAAGTCAGCTGAGAAGAGAAGCAGGCAAGATGAGCCTGATACAGAGGAAAGACTGGAAGCTGAGCAACCTCTGAAGAAGAAGAAGTCTTCAGAGCTGACCCCAATTGATGCTGTCCCCATTGACATCATTGTTCCTGGTGATTCTCACTTCACACAATGTCAAGGAACTGAAGCTGAGCATCAAGAAGATGATGTGGAACTGGATGATCACTTCATCACTCAGGTGGAAGAAGAACTAGATAACTCAGATCAGGATGATGAGGAAGAAGAAGAAGAAGAAGAAGACAACGATCAGGATGACGCTGAGGAGACAGCAAGTGAAGAGGAAGCTGCTGACCCAACTAACAGTGAGTTGGATGCAAATAAAGTACAAGTACAAGCTAATCAGCCCAATGCTGATCAAGAAGAGACTTATCCTTCTCACTCAGGAGAATCTATCCAAGCTGATCCCACTCCTCCTCGCAGAAGAAGATTAGTAAAGGCAAGTCAGAAAACGGTCATTGACCTCCCTGTTCAAAAGCCGACTAAAGATCCTTCTTCTCTGAAGTTGAAGTTTTTCAGTAAGCAAGCCCCTTCTTCTCAATAAGCTTCTCTTAAAAAGCAAGCCTCTGTTTCTTCACAAAAGGAACAAGCCGACTTGAATGCTTCCGCCAACTCTACAAGCCAAATCGAGCAAGTTCTCGTCAATGTTGCTGCTCCAAGCACTGTGCTGACTCAGAACATTCCTGCTCCCGTCAGCACTGAATCCATTAGGGTCACTACTTCCCCAACCATAATTCCTGCCGATCAACCATCTCTTCCAGAACACCAAGTGCAGACTGAAAACTCACTTCCAGTCACTGACCCTGTCATAACTCTGACTCCTCCACAAACTGGTCATACTGAGGAAACCAGGCAACACGATAAAGGATCCCTAAGCTATCTGCATGCCATCGAGTCTGGCAGAAAACTCATCACCTCGGTGCAGTCATTAATTAAGGACATTCATCAAACTGCTGAACCTACTGCTGGGTCAAGTGGAAATACATCAACTCAGCTGTCCCAAGTCTCTCAGCTCTTAACTGAGGTTAAAGGACTGAAGGATTTTCTAAGTGATATGATCTCAATTCAATCACAACAGCCCAAGCAGGACTCAATAACGAAGCTGGCTGAGCTTCAACTGACAACGGTTCAACATCTTAACACTCTTCAAGGCCAAGTCCAGACCTTGTCAGCTGCGAATACTCAGTATGAAACTTCTGATGAAGTTAAAATGCTCTTTGCCCTGCTTCACACTGAGCAAACCAAGACCAACAATCAGCTGGCCTCCTACTCTCAATGCTCGGTGGAGCAAATTAGCGAAGCAGTTCGTCTGCGGAACTTGAATAAGCAAGAGATGGACACTGACCAGATGAAGCAAAATGAGATATTGGTCAACTCTCAAAGGATCTTCACCCATGTGCGTCATAACAATATCTAGCGTCAATATTATGACTCAGCACTGCTGAAGACCTTTCATCAAGTTTTTGCTGCGCAGTCAGATACAATTACTTGGGTAGGTAAGTCTCAAGCCTACATCCTGAGCTTACTCAGCGCCGCTGAACTAGGTATACCTAAAGATGTCTTGGATGAAGGCGTTATTGTTTTCGACGGTATCAATGAGAGTGCCGATAAACTTAAGGAGCTGTCCGGCGTGCTGACCACTGTAGTCTTGACCGACTCCTTTAGGATTCCTCCTCCACCCGATGCTGACAAAACGGGGGAGAAAGAACAAGCTAGAACTCAGCAAGAGGCTCCTAGAAGCAGTCAGTCTAAGCAAAAGAAAAAGAAGTAGAAATGGGCTAGCTTAGTTTTTGTAGTCTGTAGTCTCTATGTTCTTTTATGCTCATCTTTTGCTATGTATGCTGACTACTTTACTTCAATACAATACTTGCATCTTTTATCCTAACTTGAGTTATTTCATACGATGCTGAGTATTATGTTATTATGTATCTTCAAATACATCAACTGTGTTTACTGACTATAATACTTGTTGATTGTATCTTATGCTGATTAAATGTTTGACATTGTCTTGTATGATTATAAAACACTGTCTCATAAGACCCATTGAACAAAATGATTACTCAGTGCACTCTGAATGTTAAACCTTCCGTTTAATACTGAGTAAAATAGAATATGTTCCATGAGTTGACCTATATCTGAAAACTGACCTTAGACTTACTCGATTAAACCTTGAGTAAACTAAGTCAGCAGCTCAACCCTGATGGGGGAGTTTGCAAAGCAATAATAGGTCAACTATCATGGGGGAGCTCAACACTGAGTTCCTCGCTGAATAGTTTTGCCAACATCAAAATGGGGGAGTTTGTTGAAACACCTTTCCACATGATTTTGATTTGACAAAATTATCTAAGTAAAATTAAATATATTCTAAACACACTAAGTTTAAATGCTTTGATTTATTTAACTAATGTGTTTGTTCAATGTTGAGTTAAATTGTTTATAAGACATAAAGACTAAAAGACTTAAAGCCCAATACGGAAGTCAAAGCCCAAGTCAAACAGATCAAGACAACTCGGCCCGCGTGTGCAAAACGTTGTCGTTATGAACAAAACGCAACTCAGCGGAAGAAGGATCTAGAAGACCTTTGTTAAACAACTTCGGAATGAAGCTGCTAAGTTGAATCGACAAAGAGTACAAGATAGCAGCTGAGCAAGAACAACTTCCAGACAAAGTGTTTCCACTTTGGGTAAAGTTCAGAAGACACAGGACGCTGTGTAGTTGACCTTACCATAAATGAAGAGACATTCTGCCAAACTGACTAAAAGCTGACCAAGGACAGAAGATACTCAAATCTGATTGGCCGAGAGCTCTGAGCAAGACTGAGTGACAACGACAGGAAGCCGTTTCCCTCCAACGGTTATTTCGAAATTCGAAATGACTGATGTCTCAGACGTCTCTATAAGTAGTGCCCTTCAGTTGCTTCATTCAATACAGAACATTATCAAGCCATTACACTGACCAAAATTCTACTCAAGTTCTGTGAAGAAAAGCAAAGCAAATTCTTACACCAAATTATATATCTTTCGTGTAAAAGTCTAGAGTGATTATCTAATCATCTAAGGTGTCTTAGCAATTGTTGTTTAGGACAAATCTTTATCATTTCTAGAGATTAGAAAGGAGAGGCTGAGTACTCGGTTATAGTACTCAGCGAGAGATTAGGAGTGAGTAGAGGTATAGAGGAAGGTACTCTTATTATACTCAGCTTCTAAGTTGTAAAAGGTTTGATGCTCTACCGTTAAAGGAGAATTCGAAAGCTCGGAACGTGTTCCGAGTATAGGACGTAGGCTTAGAGGCCGAACCTGGATAAATCTGCTGAGTAACATCTTTCTAACCTTAAACTCCTTAATATATATATTGCTTGCTTAAACAAAACTGACCAAGTAAAGAGGTCACGCTGAGTTGTGTGCATTGAGTATCTGAGTTCAGGAATAGACTCAATTGCTATCTCCTGACTCAAAGAAAGAAGCTGACTTAGTCATCAGTTGACTAAGCTAGTGTCTTAATTAACTCAGCGCGCTGTGTAATCCTTTTTCAAAGAAAAAGAAGTCTGCCTTAACGTACTAAAATTTTAAATAGTTCCTATCCCCCCCCCCTTGGAACTAACTTGTTACGTTATAAGGGACCAACAGGTTATCAAACAAGGTCCAATCTGTTCAAATCCATTGCTTATTTTCAATATTTATAAATCAGTTACAAGTGGACATTTCTCTTAGATACGCTTGAAATTCCTTGATGTTGGTAGTGTACTTCGTGAATCTATTGTGGGTGATGCTGAGATAGGTAGATATTGTTTTTTTATTTATAATTATTATTAACATTAAGGATTATGAGTCTGAGTCTCTATCCTTATAAATTTACAGGGATATTAACAATGCTTACATATATGAGAAGATTGATTGAAGAGTATGACATGTAAAGATTTCTTTAACTTATTGAGTATGTGTAATTTAGATTGTTATCTTATTTGAGAAAAAGTGCATTAGGGGGTTGTGACTATATGTATGAATATAAATGCTACGTCAACCTGCTGCAACATGAGTTATATTGTTTGATGCGTGTTAGGTGTATGGTTTTGGCTTAAATAGGTATGAACTGATTAGCATGCTCTTACATTTTAGCCATTGCTGATGAATCTGCCAGGAAACCTCAGCAGACCTTCGTTGAAGCAGACACACGGCATATGTAGAATAAAATTCAATCCAGAGTTTCAACCAACCCGCTCCTATGCCACATCCATCACGAATATGACTGCGTGTAATTCGGAAATGTGAGCAGAAGCCTAGGCGACGGAGAAGGAAAACATCCTCGAGCAAAACCTCTATCCGATCTGAAGATTCCGTCAGCTCCCGCTGCACTTAGTGATCCCAATGTCGACCCATCCGTGTTAAATTTAAGCCACCGTCGGGGAGGGGAAATCCACTAAACACAGATACTGTTTGGAGCAGGAGGAGGTCTCTGCAATATTGGGAGTTGATGTATAGGGTTCGTCTGTCATAAATGTTGTTGCAGCATCCTTTGCCTAAATTGTCAGATTCAGAATAAGTGCTCGTAGCTTGGTAACGAAAATTTGGATTGAAGGAAGATCGGAATAAAAAATGCCACCAGATGAGCCACATCCAGCTAATGACTACAAACTGCCAGAGAGAATGAACTTGTTTGCCAAATCGAAAACCAATTAGTCTGCTAAAAAATTCAGTGACATTACCTGAGAAATCGATGATTACTCCAAATGTATAGCTGAGGTGCCGCCAAAGAGCTTTAGCAAACGAATAGAAAATAAAAAAGATGAGGAGCATATTCCGAGAATGACTTATAAAGTATATAACGTGATGTCATGATGATGATACCGCGGCTCTCAAGACCAACACTATATAAAGACATACAAACTCGTAGAAAAGCTCTCCAAACTCTCTATCTATCTATTACTCGTTTTCTCATAAATAATTTTCCAAAGACGTCATTAACTTAGACATTGGAGTACAGACACATATTATCGATCCTCATGACTTTTTTTTATTCCACAAATTACTCTCTCTATTTGTCTAATTTAATTGACTCCTATATTTTCTAGCAAAAATATATTAATAACTTTAATTTTGTGTTTGCTAAATGGTCTTCTTAAGGCTATTAAAACCTTTTTTTTTTTCGGGTAACCCATACACATATTTATGAGCTAGTTAAAGCATTTAATGTTTGGACAAATCATAGACTAGGTTAAAGCATTTAATATGTGACTCAAACATAATAAATATTATTCTCTTTTTTTTTTTTACAGTAAATACTATTCTAATTATTAACTTACAACTTTTGGATATATATCAATATTATATAATATTATAAAGTTGACGAACCCTTTTCCAGATTTCAAAATCTAAAAGGAAAAAGGTCATCCACAAACACTATATAAAATTAAAATAATAATGCAATAATTACATCAATAATGAATTATAAAGCTCTCACTCAAACAAAACAAAAACATATATTAAAAAACAAAACTCTGAGATCTCTTTTCTAAGTTGTGGTTCAGATCCAAACCTCTCCACACTCTTCAAATTCTGCCAAAATCCTTCATTTCCATCATACCCTCCATTCTTTGTCTCCACCCTCCACCTCCATCTCCGTCGTCATTCGCCGGAAAATCAAGAACTCCAAACGAAAAACAAGTTTATATACCCTTTATCCCTTATATGACCATGCAATTATTTTCTACTGTAATTGCACCATAAATAGTATAAAGTTTGTATCTTTGTATATATATATATAGAAAGAGATATTCTTGAAAATTAGTATTGATGCTAGCTGTTTCATCCTTCACAACTCCGTCCATCATCAAAGAAGATGAGAGGCAAGAACAGATGGGGAGTTTCTGTGGCGGCGGAAATGAAGAATTCTCAGTTGACTTGCTGGAAAGTATCAATTTTGATGATCTTTTTATGGGGATCAATGATGGGGATGTGTTACCGGATTTGGAGATGGACCCTGAGATCTTTGCTGATTTCTCTATTAGTACAGGGAGTGGTGGTGGATGTGGCGGCGGCAGTGGTGGCGAGGAGTCGGAGATGAACTCTTCCGGGTCTAGTGAGAAATTAGTAGTGGAGGAGGATAATTCAAGAAAAGAAGAACAAGAAGAAGAAGATAAGGGTTTGGGATTGGATTCAAGAAAGAGAGATGTTAATTTGAAAGCTAGTGATAAGGGGAGAAAATCATCAACACATGCTAAGAATAATCAAGGGAAGAGAAAAGTGAAGGTAATACTAACAATAATATATCCTATGTTGCACGGAACTCCTCTTCAGTAGCGTTTCCACCTAGTGTCTATTCTCGATTCAGCTTGGTTCCCGTTTTCTACTGAGTCTGTTTCTCTTTCCGTGCAACATAGATTATATCATAAAAACAAATCAGGGTTTTTAGATGTGAAGAGAAAAGTGAAGTTAGTACTAACAATAATATATCCTATGTTGTTGTACGAAACTCCTCTTCAGTAGCGTTTCCACCTAGTGTTCATTTCCGATTCAGCTTAGTTCGGTTTTCTACTGTGTCTGCTTCTGTTTTCATGCAACATAGATTATATCATAAAAACAATTCAGGTTTTTAGATGTGAAGAGAAAAGTGAAGGTAATACTAACAATAGTATATCCACTGTGTTGCACGAAAACTCTTCTTCAGTAGGGTTTCATGAAGGGTCTGTTTCTCTTTCCATTTCCATTTCCGAGCTAGGTTTCTTAGAAATAAGGTTCCCGTATGTCCTTTTGGGTTTCCAGTTTCGGTTTTTCAGATAAGACTAAAATGAAAAATCATACCCTAACAATTTTGTTGTACTTCTCAAATGGGAGCCAAAGAATTCAAGAAACATGGAAGTTCTTGGATGAAAGAGATCTAGAACTTTTCCATCTAGTTCTTTACAAATCATGAAAATCAGATTCGAGTCAGAAAAGTCTCTTGTCGGTGCAAAGTTTGTTAAACAATTGTTTTAAAACTCGAACTTGAGACATTGTTTAACTAGAAATTCCAAACTGTTCAATCAGATTCGAGCCAGACAAGTCTCTCCTAATAAGTAAAGTTTGTTAAACAACTGTTTTAAAACTCGAACTTAAAACATTATTTAACTAGAAATCCCAAACTGCTCAATCAGTTTCGAGCCTGAAAAATCTCTCCTAAAGGGTAAAGTTTGTTAAACAACTGTTTCAAATCTCGAACTTAAAACATTGTTTAACTAGAAATTCCAAACTGCTCAATCAAATTCGAGTCAAAAAAGTCTCTTACGAGATAAAGTTTGTTAAACAACTCTATTAAAACTCGAACTTGAGACATTCAGACATTCTTTAACTAGGAAATATTAATTTCTCCAACCTTACTGGGTTTTTGAAAAAAAATTATTTTAGCTTCAAAACTTGTGAAAAAGACAGTTTTTTTTTTTTTTTAAAACTTTTTTCATTTGATTTATCTTGAATTGTGTGTAGGTGGATTGGACTCCAGATTTGCACAGGAGGTTTGTGCAAGCAGTGGAACAGCTTGGGGTGGATAAGGCAGTGCCTTCTAGGATTTTAGAACTTATGGGTATTGATTGTCTCACTCGCCACAATATTGCCAGTCATCTTCAAGTACGTTACGTTACATAATGTTATGTTATCTATATATTTTATACGATTATCGACTAAATTTAGGTTAACCAACAAGAAGTAATAACCTAATTGGCTTTTTATTATTGCAGAAATACAGATCTCACCGCAAACATTTGCTAGCTCGTGAAGCGGAGGCCGCAACATGGAGCCATAGACGGCAAATGTATGGGGCGGCAGGCGGCGGAGGGAAAAGAGACATGACACCTTGGCATGCTCCGACTATGGGGTTTCCTCCTGTCGCGCCACCCATTCATCACCACCCGCATTTTAGACCCTTACATGTATGGGGTCATCCACCAATGGAACAACCTATAATGCATATGTGGCCTAAACATTTAGCTCATAATTCACCACCTGCACCACCACCGCCAATATGGCCTCTACCACCACCAGACGCTTCGTATTGGCACCACCAACAGCAACAACAACAACGGGTAATTAAATAAGTTTGTTTTAAAGTTTCTATAGATGAATAACTATAAATTTATGTATTTATTGGTCGAGAGTATTACAGTAAAATTTTATTTTGTAGGTACCAAATGGAATAATCCCAGCAGGCACACATTGCTTTCCACAGCCAATGGCACATACGGTAAAAAACAATACAAATAATTTACTTACTTTTTTTGGACACTACAATGCTGTTGTTTTCTTCAGTTTTGGATTCTTATACATGGATTTGCTATTTCGTTGGATTCTCTTTTCAGTAATAATTTGGAATAACCATAAAAAATAAATCTTATATTTTTTAGTATAGGCAAAATACTCTTTATAATTTAAAAAAGGAAATTTAAAAAAAAAAATCATGGATTTGAGATTTTCTCCATTTACAAAAAAAAAAAAAACAAAATATTATATTTTAGGCAAAATACTCTTTATATGAAAAATAGTCTGCATGGTGAAGAAAGATTATAAATATAGATTTGAGAGTTTCTCAATTTACAAAAAAAAATATAGGTTTTTTCAATAAAAGCATAAATAAATAAAAGACATTTCTGTGTCTGTTCAGGAAGAGTGGACATGTCCACCGCCATTTCTTAGCAATATTCTTTCATCTGATTTAAGTTAATAAAATTTGGCATTATTTAAAAAAATAAAAAATAAACGACATGTGAATCATTTTATTAAAAAATTATTTTAAATGTTTTTATATATCCGAAGGAGTACAATTAATAGGATGGAAAAACTACTGATTTTTTTTGAATATTTTCCACGCATATTAAATTTAAATAGTTTTAATAAAATATTTTATCTTTGCAAATAGATGAAACCTCAAACTCATATATGCAAATTTTAAACCACGAAAACATCTAAAAATACATAAAATCACAAGGTTTATTTTGTATTTTGTTATATTAATTTTTACTTTATATGTATATATATAAGAAAGGGAATTTTTACCATACTCTTGGAGTAATATACTCGAAAGCAAAGCAAAAGAAAAATGAATATTATTTCATGGGAGATGATTATTATTAAGAAAACGACTTATCTTTAATTCTTTGAGCCTGAGTTGAACTTTCTATTTTTATTTTCATTTTTTAAAAAACTTATATATTTGAAAGATGTATGCTTAACTGGATAAGATAGACATGTCATATCTACATATATATATTTGCATTATAAACTAAATATTAATTTTATTAATGTATTTTCCAAATTTGGCAGAGATATTCGGCTCCTGTTCCCGGCATTCCGCCCCATGGGATGTACAAAGTAGATGCAGCAGCAGCAAGACATACAGGGCCTCATCCTCCCCCATGCGACTTTCATCCGGTGAGCCCCTCTCTTATTAAATATATGACCTGACATTAAATTATCGACTCGACATACAATATAATTTCTCTTTTAATTTCATTAATCGGATCTATTGCACCGGATTTACAGTCGAAGGAGATCATAGATGCAGCCATTGGAGACGTTTTATCAAAGCCATGGCTGCCACTTCCACTTGGCCTGAAAGCGCCATCTTTAGATGGTGTTTTAGGGGAGCTGCAACGCCAAGGTGTTGCCAAGATACCTCCTACTTGTGCTTGATTTCGACGCATCAATTCAATGGTGTCTGTTTTTTTTCAGCACAATCAATCAAATCTGACGACATTTCCTCGTGTAAATCTTCTAATCTCTGCGACTTTTTCTTACTCTGAGTTTCTCTTTTTTCTTGTTCTTGTTGTTATTTACAAGGACAGGTTTTCTTGTACTACCTTAATAATGTGCAATAATAATAATAAATATCTATCAGTTTTTCTTTTTCCTTTCTTCTTTTCTTCTTTATATTTTTGCATTTTCCAATATATATATATATATAAATCAAGAGAAATAAACTAAAAAACTGTCTACAAAAGGCAAGGAAAAGCATAAAAGGTAAACCTAAAAAAATGAAACATATACAATAGTAATAATTCCGATAAATCCACAGTAAGATGTAAACGAGACTTGGTAGTTCGCAAATTATTCAAGCTCGGCTCGGTGAAAGCTCGATCAAAACTCGGCTTGATAGGGCTCGACTCGAGTTTGGGATCGGCTCGAGCACTAACGAACTGAGTCCGAGTTTCCTCAGGAAAAGCTGGAAAGCTCGCGAGCAGGCTTAATTATTTTTAATTACTATATATATTTCATTATATACATATATATTTAGGCCCTGTTTGGGAATTAGTTGTTAGCTGTTAGCTGATTACATTAGCTGTTAGCTGATTACATTAGCTGTTAGCTGATTACATTAGCTGATTTGACTAGCTGTTTGTGTAGACCTGTTTGGTAAAAATTAGCTGATTGATAATAGCGGTTTGTGTAAAAAAAGACGAATAAGGGCATTAATTTTGGCGCAGGAGAAGAGGGAGTCTATCTATTAGGGTTAAAGAAGTCCATTAATTTTAATATTCCAAAACGCTAATTGAAAAAGCTCATTTTAAGAGCTTTTTCTAAATTAGCGTTTTCATCCCAAAACTCTCTCCCAAACCTCTCTCCACCAAACACTCTAATCAGCGGTTTCAGTGGTCAAACCTCTAAAATTGGTCAAAACCGCTCTTTTTATCCCAAAACGCTCTTTACCAAACAGGGCCTTAGTATATATTTCATTGGTTTTTATTAGTTTTTATCAAAATTTACAACTCAAATAAGATTTAACCAATTAAAAAATGACACGAAAAAGCTTAGACATTTGAATCTTTAGCCATACAATTAGGTTTTGATAAAGAACAAAATACATTACAAACTTTAATATATATTTCATTGTTTGAAAAAAAATTCCGAGTTTGTGTTTTCCGACCATATGTACCATCTACTATTCTGGAATTTCGATAATAATGATTGTTTTTCTTTATAAATATTTTAAACCCATATGGAATATGTCATAAGGCTTTTTTGTTTTCTACACTACTTATTCTATATATGTATGATAAATTTGGTTAAAGCTCGTTAGAAGCTCGGCTCGGTCGAAGCTCGGTCAGATTCGGTCAAAGCTCGACTCGATGAAAGCTCGTCAAACCTCAGTTCGAGAGGGCTCGGCTCGAGATATTAACGAGCCAATACCGAATCTACCTAGGGTTCGACTCGGCTCAGCTCATTTACATCCCTAATCGAGATCCTTGCAGATAAATTAATATGTATTGATCTTACCGCATTCATACACATCTAATAATTTAAGTTGCTGTGACTATGAGTTATCTAGATAAATAAGTGGCTCATGATGACTTCGAAAACGAAAACAAATTATGGACGATGCTTCAAAAATCAAGTTAACAAGAGATATGGAAAATGTATGACAATATGGTTAAAAACAGCAGTTAGTGTTTCCCTTAGAAAAGAGGTGGAAGTCGGGTCCCTTCACGGCATTAAGGCAAGTAGAACTGGTCCCTGCATCTCCCATCTGTTTTTCGCGGATGATTCATTGATTTTTGGGCGTGCAAACGAGACTGAAATCGCTAAAGTGAAAGTGCTGCTCCAGAATTATGAAAAGGCTTCAGGGCAGATGGTAAATTATGCAAAGTCGGAGGTATTTTTTAGTGCAGGGGTCCCGCATGAAAAACGAAATGCTATATGTCAATCCCTCAGGGTGGGAGAAACGGGAGCCTTCCCTAAGTATCTCGGGTTACCCACCCTTATCGGTAGATCGAAAAAAGAGATTTTGTCAAATATCAAGGACCGAGTGATAAAAAGGGTGCAGGGCTGGAAGGAGAAATTTTTGTCTATCGAGGGAAGGGAGGTGCTTATCAAAGCAGTTGTCCAGGCTATACCGCAGTATGGTATGTCGTGTTTCCTCCTCCCCGAGACCTTATGCAATGAAATTCAACAACTGATTAGCAAGTTTTGGTGGGGTGGAAAAGAAGGGAAGAGGGCCATGCATTGGCTGACATGGGAAGCTGTCTGTCATCCGAAGGAGAGAGGTGGGTTAGGTTTCAGGTGGATTCAGTACTTCAACCTAGCACTGATAGCTAAACAATGTTGGCGAATCATGACACGACCTGATTCCTTATGTTCACGGGTCCTCCATTCTAAATACCTTGGTGGCTCTGACATCCTGGACGTGGTAATCCGACCGAATCCGAGCTACTTCTGGAGAGGTGTCGTTAAAGCCAAAGAAATTATCCGTGAAGGGCTGATGTGGCGAATCGGTAATGGGGAGTCGGTGCAATCTGGAATGACTACTGGCTACCGACAACTAATGCTAAACGACCACTCATTAGCCTTAGTAGTCCAAAGCCGATTATGGTACATGAACTTATTAACCCCGAAACAAAACAGTGGGACGATGGACTGCTGAATCTGCACTTTGCACCGGATGAAGCAGCTGATATTCGCAGAATCAGAATCAACTTCCGCCAGCCGAAGGATGAACGGTACTGGGGTACGGAGAAATCTGGCGAATTCTCTGTGAAAAGCGCCTATCACATTGCTGAAGCTCTGCGAAGAAGAGCAGCGGATATCCCTGAGCAATCATCAGTTAACACATCAGCACAGAAAAGGATATGGAAGCTGAAAGTTCCGCTGAAAATCATGCACTTCCCGTGGAGGATGGCTAAAAATATTTTACCATGCTTCGGGAACCTTGCAACTCGCGGGATTCAGGTTCCGCGAGCATGCCCGATGTGCTTCTCCTCTAATGAATCTATCTGTCATGTTTTTTTTGCAGTGCAGGTGGGCTCGTAATTTCTGGAAATCGGCAGGCCTTGCGAAACGGGTGGACAAATTTGCTGCACCAGATATACTGTCATGGGTAAGCTGCTGCATCGAGAGTCTCACGGAGGCGGACCTAAGTCTATGGGCAGTCCTTTGATGGAAATTATGGTATAGACGAAATAAAGTGGTGCACGACGCGACATGGCTCCCGGACGAAGAACTTCACAATCAAGCGCGGGTTCTGCTGGCTGATTATCGAATGCCGACGAAGCAACCTTCCTCTCCGGTTAATTCTGTGGTGCCAGGCCGTGAATCTACAAAAGCTTGGTCGTTTCCCCCAACCGGCATGGTTAAAATCAATAGCGACGCCAAATATGGGGGCCAAGGCCAAGTGTGTAGGGCAGACATGGTGGCACGTAATTCCGAAGGGTTGGTTATGGCATCGGCTGGTATCCCAATCCAAACCTGCAGCACCGTGGAGGAGGCTGAGTTACAAGCCATTCTGGAAGTAGTATACTTTGCGAGGGACTGTGGTTTTAATAATATCATTGCGGAATCGGACGCGAAAACGGTCGTGGAAGCTCTTAACACGGGAATTTTACCACAATCTCGTTTACTTTTCTTATATCAGGATGTTTTGGCCTGGAGCTCGATATTTGTATCGCTTTCTCGTTTGTTCACATGGAGGGTAACCGTGCTGCACACGCGCTTGCCGAATGGGCAACGCCTCTATCATCTCCCCTGTTTTTTTATCGAGGATGTGCCGGATCCTATTTGGTCTTGTATTCATTCTGATGTAAACTCTCCTATTTAATTAATCTTAAGAATCTTTCATCAAAAAAAAGAAAAGAAAGAAGAAATAGAGAAATTTTGAGAGATTGAAATGTTATCTTAAGACGTTTTATATAACTTTGGTATTGCATGTTGTTTGTGTGAAGATGTCTCATTTTTATTTCAATATATATATATATATATATATATATATATATATAGGAGGGCTCTTGTGAGAACCCTTTCTTAGGTGAGGACACTTGCTTAGGTGAGAACCACCTAAAACTACGTAGTTTAAAGTCTAAAAATTAAAAAAAAATGCTGCTACTATGGGGGTTTGAACATTGGACCCTTTGTTTACACTCCTTATTACTTACCACTAAGCTAATTACTTTTCTTGTGTGTTATGTCGCGCGCTGATTAATATACCACTGCACTTCTAGCTTCTATTGTTTAATATTTGACGCATGCACTTATTAATATCGATTTAAATGTGCATTATAATGAATTATTAATAGAAAAAAAAGAAACGTGCATAATAATTAATTATTAATAGAAAAAAATCCAAGAACATGCTCTAATTTCTTATTTATTTAATTTCTCCATATTTTTGTAATTTATGTTTTAAAATGTTAAGGACGATGTTCTAAATATTGTTTAATATTTGACGCATGCACTTATTAATATCGATTAAATATGCATAATAATGAATTATTAATAGAAAAAAAAAGAAATATGCATAATAATGAATTATTAATAGAAAAAAATACAAGAACATGCTCTAATTTTTTATTTAATTCCTCTATATTTTTGTAATTTATGTTATATAAGAAAATATACGTTATGTTTTTTCGAACATGAGTTATAAATTATATTATAGAACAAACACGAACTATAAAGTTTAGAACGTACGATATATTTTTTAGAACATACGTCATGTTTTTTTAGAACATGTGTTATGTTTTTACGAACATGAGTTATAAATTATATTATAGAACAAATGAAAAAACGATCCAGATATCTACTGATTTTTTTAAAACATTATACTTAATTTTTGGAACATAAACTATAAACTTTAGAACATGTGTTATGTTTTTTAGAACATGCGTTACGCTTTTTCGAACATGAGTTATAAATTATATTATAGAACAAATGCAAAAATGATCGAGATATTTACTGATTTTTTTTAACATTATACTTAATTTGGAGAACATAAATTATAAAGTTTAGAATTATGTAACATTATTTAGAATTCCGTCCTTAACATTTAAAAACATAAATTACAAAAAATATAGAGGAATTAAATAAATAAAAAATTGGAGCATGTTTTTGGATTTTTTTGTTCTATTAATAATTCGTTATTATGCACATTTTTTTTCTATTAATAATTTATTATTATGCACATTTAATCGATATTTAATAAGTGCATATGTCTAATATTAAACAATAGAAGCTGCATGGATAATGGTATATTAATCAGCGCGCTCCATAATAGATAAGGAAAACAATTGTTGTTTAATAAAACAGTAAATATATGGACCATTTTTGCATTTGTTCTATAATATAATTTATAACTCATATTCTAAATAACATAACGTATGTTCTAAAGTTTATAGTTTGTGCTCCAAAAATTAAGTATAATGTTCTAAAAAAATCAGTAGATATCTGGATTGTTTTTTCATTTGTTCCAAAAATATAATTTATAACTCATGTTCGAAAAAACATAACACATGTTCTAAAAAACATAACGTATGTTCTAAAGTTTGTAGTTTGTGTTCCAAAAATTAAGTATAATGTTCTAAAAAAATCAGTAGATATTTGGATCGTTTTTTCATTTTTTCCAAAAATATAATTTATAACTCATGTTCGAAAAAACATAACACATGTTCTAAAAAACATAACGTATGTTCTAAAAAATATGTCGTACGTTCTAAACTTCATAGTTCGCGTTTTAAAAGTTAAAATATATGTTGTTTCAAAAAAAAAAGTTAAATTATATGTTATAACGTATGTTTAAAAAAATATATTTTCTTATATAACATAAATTACAAAATATAAAGGAATTAAATAAATAAGAAATTGGAGCATGTTCTTGAATTTTTTCTATTAATAATTCATTATTATGCACATTTTTTTCTATTAATAATTCATTATTATGCACATTTCTTTTTTTTTTCTATTAATAATTCATTATTATGCATATTTAATCAATATTAATAAGTGCATGTGTCAAATATTAAACAATGAAAGCTACAGTGCGATGGTATATTAATCAACGCGGCACATATTACACAAGGAAAGTAATTGGTTCAGTGGTAAGTAATTTGGAGTGTAAACAAGTGGTCCAAGGTTTGAACCCCCATGACAGTAGCGTTTTTTGTTTAATTTTTAGACTCAAAACTACGTAGTTTTAGTGGTTCTCACCTAAGAAAGTGTCCTCACCTAAGAGGAGGTTCTCACTTGATCCCTCCCCTATATATATATATATATATATATATAGGCAACTATGGGCGAATGATGGGAATTGTACCCGCGCTATTTTTCGAAACTACTTTTTATCTTTTAATTTTAAATAGAAAATAAAAAGTGTTTAATATTTACTACTTAACCGTAACAACAAGTAGCAAACAGGAATATAAAAAATAAACTGCCTTAAATCCCAGAGAGAAATATGTCAATTGTGATGCCTATGATTTACAAAGAAAAAAAAATGATTAACCTTTAAAATTTACTTTTAACTATACATATATATATATATACATACGGGTAAATTACACCAATAGTCAAGATTAACCAATTATTTACAAATGTTTCAAACTATTAAATAAATTTATTTAAATGTCAAATTTGGTAGTTATTTTTAAATCTGTATTTTTTTTACAACTGATTAACTGAAAATTTGACAAAAAAAAATGATATTATGATATTTTAAGATTTAAAATCATATAATGATAAAATACATAAAAACGATTTTCATAATTGTAAATAAAAATTAAAATCTGATTTTATATGTAATTTTCTCTATACATATATAATTTGTCAAACACCACAATAATATGAGAAAACAATTTTTCAAAAAAGATAAAATAAATAAGTAGATCAAAATTTAATTAATAAATTGATGTAAGTTTATATTCCAACTCTAAACCCCTTAAATCTAGACGAATAACAAACAAAAATTATAAGGTGAGAATACAAATTAGCCGTTTTGACTTTTTAGGCAAGAATGTACTGTTTCTATTAAATTAGTATTTGCTTTTTTTTATCCAAACCGTAATTGAAGTTTTCGTTTGCGATAAAAAAAATTTCTAAAGTTTTTTTATGTGTTACTAAAAATAATAACCTCAAAATTAAAATGAGCATTAATAATCTCAAATTTGAAAAATTCAAAGATTTGATGATGTTTTAAAAAACTTTAATTCTTAAACTTTTTAATTTTATTTAGGTGTTGTTTGGTGAAGAGAAAGAAAATAAATGAATTTGAGAGTAAACTCCGAAAATGATGATTTTGAAAAGTAAAATATTTGGTTTTATAGTAATGTAGTACTAACCAACTTTAATTCTTTAAATTTTCCATTTTAAGATCATTAACGGTCATTTTTATAGTATCAAACTAAAAGATCATCGTTTTTAGCAAAACGAAAAAACTCCACAAGTTTTTATATGGATTTTACCCTGAAATTAATAATTGAGATTCAGTTAACAAACTACTCTTCGGTTTATTTCTACTCGACTTTATCTAGAAATGTCAATGGATAGAGTATCTCCTCTAGTATCTAACCATGATTTTTGGTTAAGGAAGGAGGAGCCTTTACTATTCCACCACAACTACTTGTGGTTCATGAGCTGTTAATTCTGAATAACCTTATATGTAATAAAGATATATTGAAAATAAATTGTTATATAATAACATAAAGTATTTGGAGTTTAAATTTCCTTGGTGGAGCTTATTTCTTTTTTATTTTTTATTTCTTTTTTCACTTGTTGAAAGGTGCTTGTATCTTGTTTTTTTATTGACACTCAAGTTTTGGATCTTCTATTGTTTTTTTATATATATATTAAAGAAAATTAAATGTCTAATCTTTAATTTTACTGATATTCACATTAAGTTTCCATTAATTATTTTCATTTAATAACATAACTCTTAATTTAAATATTAAATTAATAGATAATACAAACTTTTTTATATAAAAGATAAATGCAAACTTAATAGTGGATTTTAAAAATATTTGAGGTCCCTTAACTTTTAGAGAGCATAGATGCAGGTTTTAGTAGATTACTTCTAACTCTTGCCATTATAGGTATGTAAAAAAAAAACCACTATTTAACCTAAGATGGATTTAAAAAAACACATAGTGGGATGAGCTTGTGTTATAATAATAATGGGTCAGATCCATCTAAAGATATGGAGGATTAGGGTTAGGCTTTGCCCTAATATATAAACTTTAAATAGAAACCTAAGCCACCTAAAATCCTAATTTCATATCAATCTAAGAGATGAAAAATTCTACTGTGGATCGGGACCAGTAGCGGTTTTTCCATTCAGACTAGGGTTGTGCATTATGCGGTTTGAAACCGCAAAACCGAACCGAACCGACACTGTTCGGTTTTTCGGTTCGGTTTTATTATTACACGGTTCGGATTCGGTGTGTTATTTTGGTGAATATCGGTTTTCGGTGCGCTTCGGTTCGGTTTCTAATAAAAATCGAAATAACCGAACCGCACTGATTAGTTGCTAGTATGTCGTTTTATTTGGAAAAAAATTTTAATCCTTCCTAAATTTATACACAGCACCTATCTAATGATAACACAACCTGCTAATTTTTTAATTTATGATTCTACAAAAAAAAAAAAAACATTTAATATAACCATTAAATTCTAATTTAACATCTATTTACTTTAACTTTGAATTTAATATAACCATTAAATTCTAATCTAACATCGATTTACCTTAAAAAAACATTTAATATAACCATTGATTTATGCTCTTACTTAGTATATGAATTAAAACTTGGGTTTTTCTATCATGTGCCCAAAGGGCACATGATAGTAAAAGATTTTGCACACATTAAGCCTTTATTAGTCTTTCTATTTTCAAGATCCTACTTAATTAGTGAGATTATCAATAAATGTTTAATTAAAGAATATATATTCTCTCTCCTCTCTTTTCTCCTTACCAAAATACTATCAAACTCCTAAAAATTCTACGCCCACAACGATAAATAATACATCCAACAACGCAGAAAGTTTGAGAGATACGATAATCATGTAACGAGAAGTGAAGGAATATATACCTTTCATGGGAGTCTTTTTGTGCACTTGAAAAAATTATATCACCTTCCATTAATTTTCAGAAAATAAGAGATTCGTCTTCAAGAGTTCCCCAGAATTTCAGATAGAATAGCAAACAGATTGAACGAGAATGAGAAACGTTAGGAGTTTGATAGTATTTTGGTAAGGAGAAAAGAGAGGAGAGAGAATATATATTCTTTAATTAAACATTTATTGATAATCTCACTAATTAAGTAGGATCTTGAAAATAGGAAGGCTAATAAAGGCTTAATTTGTGCAAAATCTTTTACTATCATGTGCCCACATGATAGAAAAACCCTTAAAACTTTGTGCTTTTTAGATTATTTGTAAAGTTTTATATTAATTCGGTTAATTCGGGAAAAACCGAACCGAACCGAAAAGAAATCGGTTCGGTTTATGTTCTTACGTCGGTTCAGTTCGGTACAAGATTTTTAGATATTTCGGTATTCGGTAAATTCGGTTCGGTTCGGTTTTAAACCGATGCACAACCCTAATTTCAGACGATGTCACATCAGCAGTTGGTATGACGTGGCATCATCTAAGTGGAGGGATCGTTATTGGTCTCAGTCCACAGTAAAAAATATTCTTATGTCAGACAAATCAATTACCTTTTTCTGACTCACTCTTTGCACCACCCCTCTCTCTATCTCAATTGTCCTCTCTTAGTTCATGGACTATTGTTTTCATCTCCCCGTTAATCTCGGCACGAGTAATTCGTGACCGGTAATACGAGCTCATGGTAATTCTAATGTCTAGAATCCTCTTAAGTTCTAACTTCCCATGTTTACTAACAAAAATTGAGTGAGGGAAAAAGTTGAATTGTAAAAGAAAAAAGAAATAATAAATAAAGATAATTTGATATATCTAGCTAGTTGTGTTGAAGTGTTTATTGGTTGGGTTCCCCACATGATAAAATTGGATGAATTGATTATGACAAAGTTTGATATGTCTGAATTCAAATTATTAAAGTACATCACACACACAGCAAGATTTTCGAGAGACATGTTATTATAAAACTAATTTTGGCTTTATTTGAATTCTTCACAACAAACACACTGCTCCACCACACAATTTGATATTTCTATATTTACATCTTTCATTTGTCAACACTTATATATATATATATATAAAATCTCTCAATTACAAAAACAAAATTCTACCAATTATAATTCAGTCACAACATAAATATAATTTATAGTTATTTTAATAAACATGTCATATAATTTATATTTTTAAATATTCTTTTGTTAATTTATTTTACCTAAATATACAAGTATAATACTCTCATTTTATTTGGATCACAATGATTATGGGTTTCGGAAGTATCTCGTATTACCTTATTTTGATAAGATTGTCCGAACCCTATAAAAAACGTTTTGGGTGGGAATAGGATTAAAAAAAATACTTATAACAAGTAAGGGACGAGAATATAAATACCTCGATGATGCGGACACCTCCAACACGAGATCCGTAGTAGGATAAACCAAGGGCACTGGGTTGCCTCAGAAGAGGGACGAAGCGAAGTTCATGACCTACTGGAAGAACTGAGGTGACATGTCGTGCCACCACGGGTGGGGCAGAATCTAAGTGGCACGCCAAGCCACATGTCACTCAACGTGCCACCAATGGAGCTAAGAGAATGAGTGGAGCAGAACCAGTGTGGCACGCCGAGCCAGATGCCACATTGCGTGCCACTAATGAAGCCGAGAGGGTGAAGGGAGCAGGATCAGCATGGCACGCCGAGTCATCCTCCGCACGACATGTCACTCGATGTGCCCTGCAGCTCGTCATGCCGACGAAGAATGAAGAACTTGAAGATCCAGCTAAGGACTCGCACGTAGTACGAGTCATATGACATGACGTATGGAGTCACTTATGATGCCTTTTCTGCCAAATTGGTCCCATGGGAGACAAATGCTACCACCTGATATTTACTATCTTGCCACTCTACTATTTACCAGTTTTTCATTCAACCTATTTACTTCCTTATCCTTCTAGATGCTTATTCCTATCTTACCCCTAGAGTTTATTACTTGCTTGAAGCCATAATGAGGCATTTTAGTACTTTTGCTTGAATTAGAAAAGGGGTATATATACTCCTTATTTTGTAATGAAGCCCAACTTTATTATATTCAAACAATTAGCCTTTTTGAGAGCTTTGGCTTATCCAAATTTGGGATTACTCATCCTTCTAGTTTGGCTAGAAAAGATTACTCTCTTTGTTGGTTTAAGATTAAAACCTTCGTTTTGATTTTATCTACATCACACGGGATACACTTTCTGTTGGAGATTTTGGGTAGCTATTTAGCCCTCGCTTTTGTATTGTAGCTTTATGTATCCCATATGGGAAACTTATGAGTTGGTTGAAGGGTTTATATTGGGTTGGGCCAAATGGGTTATTAAATTGTGCTTAGTGGGTTTTACAAAATAAACCACACGCGCGCGCTCATTCGTTCGTGCGACGCCCGCCCGTCCCGACTGGACTGGACCCGATTATTATTTTGGCCATTAAATATTTTAAACCCTTTTGACTATTTCTTAAGAAGTTAAAAGCTTATCTCCACTATCCTTAATTTTACTCAACCATTACGTTTTTCTCTCCACAAACGTTGTCCACTACAACGTTCGTTTTTCAATCTAAATAAAAAGCATCTCTTATCAGTTCTGTACCTACAGTTTTCCTCAATTACGAATTTCATCTCAAATACAATTTTTCTCTGGGCATTAGAATTCTTGTTGTTCCAAAGCTTCGCCCTAGAGTGCACTAGGACGCCGCTTGTTGTGTAAACCTTGGTTGATGATCGGACTTCCAGATTGCATCAGAGTCTGCCGTAATCGTTTTTAACGCAGTGGTTCTGTCCATGACACATCGTTTACACTCCGATAAGTTATTATGTTCCTTCTTTTGTACTTACAATTTGAAAACGATTAATTCTGTCCGTCATCATGTCTGCTCTAATCTCAAAAAATATTCCCGATCTCTCTAAATTACAGCCCTTAGACGGTCTCAACTACAAAATATGGTCTCAGAAAATGCTTATATTTTTTGAACAATTAGACCTTGATTATGTCATTCTGTCTGATCCCCTGTCGACCCAAATGGTCCTGCTATGTCGCTTATCATTCAATAATACGATAACCAGTCTGCTAAATATGAAAACGATAACAAAACAGTCAGAGGGAATATCCTTAATTATATGTCGAACCCACTGTTCGATATATTTGTGAACAAAAAGTCTGCGAAAGAAATTTGGATCTTATTAAAAGATAAGTATGGGTCTGATGATGCTGGAAAAAGAAAATATGTTGTTGGCAGGTGGCTACATTATCAGATGGTTGATCAGAAACCGATCATTGATCAGATTCACGAATATGAGAACCTTGTTGCTGAAGTTCTCAGTGAGGGGATGAATATGTGCGATATGCTTCAAGCCAATGTTCTACTGGAGAAGTTCCCTCCTTCCTAGAGTGACTTCAGAAACCACCTGAAGCACAAAAAGAAAGATTTCAGTCTGCAGGAGCTTATTAGTCATATGCGAATTGAAGAAGCAAACAGAATGAAAGATAAACAACTTTCCTCTATTTCTGTTTCTATTAATGCTAATGTGGTTGAATCTGCTGTGATTCCAAAAGACGGACCAAAAGGATATTCAAACAAGTCCCAGAAAGGCTTCAAACAGAATAAGTCTTTCAAGCATGGAAAGGTCCAAAAGCAAAAGGTTGAATGCTTTGTGTGTGGAAAACCCGGGCACAGAGCATTTCAATCCAAAGGAAACCAACAGAATTCAAATCAAAATGCTAACACAAAGCCTACCGGACAATCCAATTTGGTGGAGAACGATGAAATTATTGCTGCTGTGGTGGTAGAGTCGAACTTGGTGGAAAACAAAACTGATTGGGTGTTGGATACTGGAGCTACCAGACACTTATGTTCAAACAGGGAGTTGTTTCATCATTTTGAGGATGCTGCTGATGGAGAGTGCGTCTACATGGGTAACACCGCAACTGCTGGTGTTGTTGGTAAAGGAACAGTCTTACTCAAATTAACTTCTAGAAAAAGTTTATCATTGAATAATGTTCTGTATGTGCCTTCACTTCGTAGGAATCTTATTTCTGGTAGTTTATTGAATAAGGCTGGTTTAAAAATTACTTTTGAGGCTGATAAGGTGATTCTTACTAAGAATGAGACCTTTATAGGGAAAGGGTATCTAGGTGATGAGATTTTTATCATGAACACTGTTTATGTTAACTCTGTTGGAAATAATGCAAGTTCTTCTGGTTCTGCTTATTTATGTGAGTCTTTGGATGTTTGGCATGGTAGATTAGGACATGTGAATTATGCTTCTATAAAAAGGTTGAAAAATATGCATGTTATTGATATTGTTAATTCTGAGCATGAAAGAAAATGTTCTATTTGTGTAGAAGCTAAATTTGCCAAGAAGCCTTTTCCATCTGTTACTAAGAGAAGTACTGAATTGCTTGAATTAATTCATTCTAATCTAGCTGACTTTAAGAACTCCATTAGTAAAGGTGGTAAAAGTTGGTATATTACCTTTGTTGATGACTTTTCTAGATACACCAAAGTATACCTTTTAAGATCAAAGGATGAGGCTGAAAGAATGTTTTTAAAATATAAAATGGAAGTAGAAAATCAGCTAGATAGAAAAATAAAAAGGCTTAGATCTGATAGAGGTGGAGAATACGGAACCAATTTCCTTAAAACGTTTTGTGAGGAAAATGGCATTATACATGAAACTAGTGCGCCATATACACCACAACAAAACGGTATAGCTGAAAGGAAAAATAGAACGCTTAAGTAAATGATGAATGCCATGTTGATTAGTTCTGGTATGTCTGATAATATGTGGGGGGAGGCTGTTTTGTCTGCATGCTATATTTTAAATAGAGTTCCTCATAAAAAATTAGACAAAACTCCTTATGACCTTTGGAAGGGGTATTCGCCTAATTTAAATTTCTTGAGGGTCTGGGGTTGTCTTGCTAAAGTTGCTTTTTCATCTTTTAGAAAACCCAACATAGGGCCAAAAACCTTTGTGTTTTTATTGGATATGCTTCTAATAGTGTTGTCTTTAGATTTATGGCACTAAATGACTATACTATATGTGAATCTAGAGATGCAGAATTCTTTGAAAATATTTTTCCTTTAAAGAAAAATCTTGTGTGTGATGATGTTGTTCCTTCTAATTTTGTATCTGCTAGTGATTCTCTTGCTTCTAGTTCTTTAGAAAAACATGATGAATTTGAACATGAACCTAGAAGAAGTAAAAGAAGGAAAATAGCTAATAGTTTTAGACCCGACTTTGTTTCCTCTTTTCTGTTAGAAAATTCAGATAGAATAGATGATGTTTTTATGTCTGCCTATCTAATAGAAGAAGATCCTAAGACATATAAGGAGGCTATGACCTCTGTAGATGCTAACTTTTGGAAAGAGACAATAAAAAATGAATTAGACTCTATTATGGTAAATCACACTTGGGATCTAGTCTCTTTGCCTAAAGGGTCCAAAACTATAAAACTTAAATGGATCTTCAAAAGGAAAAGAAGACCTGATGGATCCATTGAAAAGTTCAAAGCTAGATTAGTTGTCGTAGGCTATAGTCAAAAGAAAGGAATTGACTATTTTGATACTTATTCTCCTGTCACTAAAATTTCTACTATTAGAATCTTAATTGCAATTGCAGCAATACATAATTTGGTGGTACATCAGATGGATGTAAAAACTGCTTTTCTAAATGGTGATTTAGAAGAAGAAATCTATGTGCAATAGCCTGAGGGAAATATTGTAACCGATCAGGAAGATAAGGTATGCAAACTGAGGAAGTCACTGTATGGCCTGAAACAGGCACCCAAACAATGCTATGAAAAGTTTAACTCCACTTTACTTTCTGATGGGTACGTAGTTAATGGATCAGATACATGCGTTTATTCTAAATCATTTGGATCAAATTATGTGATTGTATGTCTTTTTGTGGATGATATGCTTATCTTAGGCACTAATTTAGAAGTAGTGAATAACACCAAAGCCTTCTTATCATCACAATTTGACATGAAAGACATGGAAAAAGTTGATGTAATTCTTGGTGTCAAAATTACAAAAACTGAAAATGGCTTTTCTTTAGGACAATCACATTATGTTGAGAAATTATTGAAAAAGTTTGATAGCTTTAATGTAGTGCCAGCTAGAACACCCTATGATCCTAGCATATGTCTTACTAAAAATAAAGGATATGGTGTTTCACAAGAAGAATATGTTAAGATTATTGGGAGTGTTATGTTCTTAATGACTCATACTAGACCTGACATTGCATATGCTGTAAATAGATTGAGTAGATATACTCACAATCCAAATGATGAACATTGGAATGCACTCCGTCGTTTACTTCAATACTTGAGAGGTACCATGAACTTTAATTTGCATTTTAATAAATTTCATGCTGTTTTAGAAGGATATTGTGATGCAAACTGGTCATCCAAAAATGATTTGGTGTGTTCCACTAATGGTTATGTTTTCGTTTTGGGTGGTGGTGCCGTCTCTTGGAGATCATGTAAACAAACTTGTATTGCACGCTCAACCATGGAATCAGAATTTATAGCACTAGAACTAGCTAATCAAGAAGCGGATTGGTTGAGAAGTTTATTGGCAGATGTCCCATTGTGGGGGAGATCTAATGCACCTATCTCACTTCATTGTGATTCACAAGCACCCATAGGTACTGCAAAAAATAGTGTCTATAACGGAAAGAAAAGACACATTCGCATTAGACATAATGCAATAAGACAACTCTTAAAACATGGGATGATTGCCTTAGATTTTGTAAGATCAGAGAAGAATCTAGCTGATCCGTTCACCAAAGGGTTACCTAGAAGAATTGTTCTAGAAACGTCGAGGGGAATGGGTCTAAAGCCCTCTGATTAAAGAAAATATGGCGAATACTATACGTGGTCAAACGAAACCATACTATCTTTTTATACACTATATTTTACCCATTCCTATGACTTTTGATAGTGTGTGTATAATCCATAGCCCGTGGTGTGGTGGTTCATTTATATGAACTTGATGGATGCTCCTTTTGAGGTTGAGTTATGAGAAACTCTTAATGGTCTCTTATAGAGATCACCTACATGTGTGAAGGTGGGCCGCCTTCTATGAAAGACTTTGGACTGTCTTTCTAGAGCACTCATGAGATCCAAGGTGTGCGCATGGCCATTAAAAGCGTTATTTTTTTTATCGCGGAACAGCAAAATTTTGTTTAAAGGTTTTCTTTACGTGTTGTGAGGGTCTCAGTTACAGTTGTAGAAGTTCAAGAGCAATTCACTTCTAAAACTATAACATGTTGCCTCACAACACTATGTATCAATTCAATCGAAAGATATTGATGCTTAAGTTTTTAAAATCTGTAACTTATTGTCCAGAAAAGATTTATTTTTTAAAACTGTTTTGCTATAAAGCCATTTGTGGGGGATTGTTGGAGATTTTAGGTAAATGGCTATTTAGCCCTTGCTTTTGTATTGTAGCTTTATGTATCCCACATGGGAAACTTATGAGTTGGTTGAAGGGTTTATATTGGGTTGGGTCAAATGAGTTATTAAATTGTGCTTAGTGGGTTTTACAAAATAAACCCGACGGGACTGGGCCCGATTTTTATTTTGGCCATTAAATATTTTAAACCCTTTTGACTATTTCTTAAGAAGTTAAAAGCTTATCTCCACTATCCCTAATTTTACTCAACCATTATGTTTTTCTCTCCACAAACATTGTCCACTACAACGTTCGTTTTTCAATCTAAATAAAAAGCATCTTTTATCAGTTCTGTACATACAATTTTCCTCAATTACGAATTTCATCTCAAATACAATTTTTCTCTGGGCATGAAAATTCTTGCTGTTCCAAAGCTTCGCCCTAGAGTGCACTAGGACGCCGCTTGCTGTGTAAACCTTGGTTGACGATCGGACTTCTAGATTGCACCAGAGTCTGCCGTAATCGTTTTCAACGCAGTGGTTCTGTCCACGACACAATGTTTACACTCCGATAAGTTATTTTGTTCCTTCTTTTGTACTTACACTTTCCAGGTCATGTTTTATTTCAAGATGAACTATTTATTTTAAATGTCTTTTATTTTCTTACTAATTTGATTTTTAAAAAACTTTTAAGTGTTTGAATTTTGAATTTTTTTATGTTTTGCTAAATTTATAACTTAACTTATTTTTTTTATGCTTAACGGGTATGGTAACCATGAGTATGTATTCCTGGATTCTAGGGGACGAGAAATGTGATTCTAAATATATATTTATTAGGCTAATAGGACGAGAAAAGATAGGTAGTTCTAATAATAAACCTATAAAAATACGGGAATGACATTAATTAATAGTATCCTAATCTTCTCTCTTTCTCGTTTTCTTCTTTAGTTTCTCTCTCCTTCTACCTCTCTCTCCTATCTCTCACTAAAAAAAATAGAGATGGATAAATGCATCATGTTATATCTTGGACTATCTTGCACATATTTCTTCACGATCTGTCAATAGGGACGAAGGGGATTAACAAGATTTGAGATTGGATAACGAAATGAAAATATTAAATCAATTGAGTGGATAGCAATTGGATACAACTTAAAAATATAAACGGTAACTTACTAAGCAAGCATACATAGTTAACCGGATGAATATTGAATGAGGTAAGAAATTAAATATTCTGATATTTCTCATTAAAAGATCATAACCCAATCTTTATATTTATATATTGGTACTAGGTTTGTTGAGCAAGAAAAATGACTATGCCAAGTAATCAAGGACATAAAACAAGTGTTATGATCTCAACCATTGATCACAACTGGTTATGATGAATGGTGGAGATGGACTTGGTGAATGATAGAGTGCATTGGGGTGCATCTTAATTAAGTGGATTGCTTCTAGAATATACCAAATGGTAAAAAGTTTAAAAATTCTAGGTAGTTGAAGGATTGGCCGGTAAGACTTAAAGTCTTGTGCCTCATTCGTTTCCATGTACTTTGTGTTTATTGTGACTTTAACTATACTCTTTTGTAAAAGAGACTCTTCATCTCTTCTAAACTTCATCTTCCTTCTTCATTTTTGTGTTGTAAGCAAAGTAAAAGTTTTGCCTTTTTATTTTCTTTCTGTAATATCCTTTCTCAAACTAGACTTGGTAAGGATTCCTCAAGCCTAGTTTGCCCAAAAGAAATTGGAGATGTGGAGAGTGCTATGCTTTGGTGAATAAGTCAGCTAGCTATAGTGCAGACGAAATCAACATCAATCTTATAGGTGCAGCTTGAACTCTTTGGCATATCACATGACAGTCAATGTCTATGTGTTTCATCCATTCGTGAAAAACGGGGTTCTAGGCTATATGCATGGTGGAGGTGCTGTCACAAAAAAGGAGAGAATTTGTTGGTGGTGGAAGATCTAGGTTATAAAGAAGGTTTGTGAGCCAGTGGAGCTTGCAAGAAGTAGACGTCGTGGCTCTATATTCTGCTTCTGAGGAAAATCGAGAGACGGTGTTCTACTTCTTCGACCATCATGAGATGATAGTAGATCCAAGGAAGACTACATCGCCATTAACTAATTTCATTATTTCAGAACAAGCGACCCAGTCTGAGTCCGAAAAAGCTTGGAGCTGGAGATTGTTGCATGCAGGGAAGAACAAGCCAAGGCCTATCGTCCCCTTCAGGTAAAGTAATATTATGTTTGCTATATGTTGATCATCTGTTGTGGGTTGGCTGAGGTGTTGGGATAGTTGGTTTACTCTGTATGAAAGGTTTGGTCTTGTGATGCGGAGAATTTTCTCAAGGGTTCGAGTTATGGAAAAAAGGAATCAGCTAATCGGGCGAGACTCGAGGCGAGATCGGGTGTGCGGTCAAATGGCTAAAAAGGATTAGCTATGGAGAAAGTTGATATACTTTAAAAAGTATAAGACTTCTATCCATACACTGGTGAGTTACGCATAATGGTAATCCAACCTATAGACTGGAGATCCCAAGAAATAGGTTCAATGGGTAACAACAAGTTAAGATGTAATATGAGATAGATTATGCATATTGAAGCATAATTCTTGAAGTGATACCAAGTTGAGGTAATAGAAACTCTAAATGGGACCTATACTCCATTTTAAGTGTAGTACCGAGTTGCATGAGTACTTTTGATAGGGTCGCCTATGTGAATGTGGGAGTGGGTCACTTCCTTCGAATTTTTATGTAAAAATGCTAGAGTGTTCATTATACCAAGATAGACGTGCATGGATATAAAAGCATAGGCTTTTTTGAACTACACTCTGGAAAAGTTTGGTGTGGTATAATGTTAGAGATAGAGTTCAAGAGTACGTGTCACTCTAGTATAATGTAAATTGTAATCATTATGCAAATGTTCAACTCGACAGATCCCTTTATTTATGCTCGATCTTACATTTTGAAGTTATTGTTCAATAAAACGTTTTAAAATTTGAAGTAGAATTTTATCAGGCTTGACCTATATTGTGAATTTACAAGTGTTATCTTGGTTTTGGCCTAAATTTGAAACTTGATAAAATTTGTCTAAGTGTGTAAACCACTATTTATATATCCATTGGAGTCTCTTATGGGATAGAACAAGTGTTAAAAGTCTCAAATAGGAAACTTATCACTTGTAAGAATGGTTTATAAGGTAATACTTTATACCCTTGTGGTGTGCCTAATGGTACTCCACTTTTGTGGAAATGAGATGACATAAATGTTTTTCTGATCACCACCACGCACAGTGATGTCGTCCATCCAATCGACCGACTTAGTCAGAGTGTGGTGTGATCACTTATATTTTTGGAGAAATTTTATTTAATTATATAATTATTTTTATTAATTTATTTTAATTATTTAATTAAATGTTCTTAAATTGTTACAAAATTCTCTTTTAAAAATAGTTTTTTTTTAATGAAGAGATGGAACACGAAGGGAGAACCGGACATCCCAACTAGGTTGGCACCCCCGGAAAACTCCCAACAACCCTGATATTATTAATAAAAAATAAAAAAATACAAAGAATGTGGGGAAGAGGAGGAAAAAAGAAAAAAGAAGAGGAGAAGAAAATAAGAGAATCAAAGAAAGCGGACATGTCCTAAATTACAAAAATCATCAAAAACTAAGGATTGACAGAAGAAAGGAGCAGTCGGCCACCAAATCAGAGAAGGAGCCGTCTTTCCAAAGTTCGCCAGTCGGTCTGCAATTTGGTTACCCTCCCTGAAGATGTGGGATATCATACATTGCATATCAGAGTAACGAGTGAGGCATCTGACCCAATCCTGTCTGACCATCCAAGGAACATCTTTCGACCCGGATCTGAGTAAATTTACCGCGTATAGAGAATCTGACTCAATCCAAAGGTGCCTCCAATCCTTTTCCCATGTCGTGTCAACATCATATATAATTGCCATTAATTCAGCAACATGTGCGTAAGTATCGGCTATAGGGAAGGCAAAACAGCCTTTAACAAAACCCCGGTGATTCCTAAAAATGCCTCCCGCCCCCCCCCCCCCCCCCCCCCGACCCCGGGAGCACCAGACACAGCCCTGTCTGTGTTAACTTTCGTCCAGCCAATGGCCGGAAGACACCATCGAACTATTAGCAAATCCGGAGCATGCTGCAGACGCTCACCAATAGTGTACTCCCGGATAAAATTCCCAAGACGTTGCTGCAAAATTTGGATCGAAGGGAGCTCACTGTCAAACACCGCCCTGTTCCGGGCCTGCCAAATAAACCAGAAACATGTAATAACAGCATGAATCCAACCTTTCCTCAGCCCTCTCTTCTCCCGTACCGAGCGAATCGAGTTGAAGAGCTCATCAAAACACATACCACGACAGCAGGCCACCCCAAACCAATTAAAAACCAGCAGCCAAAGGCTTGTTGCAACCGGGCAAGAAACAAAAAGATGATCCAAGGATTCAACGTTACATCTACACATTTCGCAACGAGAGGCAAGGGAAAATCCACAAACCTGTAGGCGTGTTTGAACCGAAATACGGTCGTTGATTAACAACCAACAAATTACAGCTCTTCGAGGAGGCACAAAAGAGTTCCAAATAAAACTGTACCAAGAAACACGCCTAGCGGGCCGAAGGAAACCGTAAAGCTCTCGAGCGGAAAGCTCTCCCGATGCCGAAGGCTTCCAGATGCATGTATCAGTACCATCCCGGTTTTGCCTAATTCCAACAATGTTCTGCTTCACTTGATCAGGAAGCCGATGCAGGTTCGACCACCCATCTGTATTTCTGAACTGACTGACGGTTTCAACCAGTTTCCGCTGAATCTTATCCGGCACTCCCACCTGATCAGCAACGGTTGGAGAAATCCAAAGCTCCGTCCAGAACTTAAGGTTAGACGGACTACCAATCCACCAAACCACATCCTCCTTTATTAGATTAATTAAGGCTCTCGTGGAGGACCAAACGGAGGAGTTACAGATGAATTTTCGAGGAATGCCTGATAATTCAAAGAATCTCGAACGCATAACCTTTGGGACGAACGAGTCACTTTGAATTAAATCCCAACTAAATTTCCCAAGAAGAGCGGAGTTAAAAACCTTGAAATCCTTAAAAAACATTTTGAATGTGTTTTAACCAATCATCTTTTCTTTAAGAGGATCTCCTACTAATCGAAACTCCTCTGCATGTGTCTTGTCTTTTCCTTCCATATTCGAAATCGAGTTTAGAAAAGAAAACACTTCGAAATATTTTCAACTTCCAAAACAAATCTTGAACAATTTTTTCTTCTCTTGTCCAGTTATCGAACGATTATGTATCGTGCAATTTAGAAAATCCATTACACATTCAATATATTGTTTTATCATGGAGACGACCGATTAATTGATAATGTGTTTGTATAATTTAGAGATAATTCTGTAAATATCTTAAAGAGAGAAACCTCATTCACCACTCCTTCCAGGTTATTTGTTCCGGTATTTATGTTAATAATTTTACTGTGCTTCAACAACGGGAAACAATTAACAATAATATTTGTAACCAAATAGACAATTAATTCGACTTTTGATAGAATATTTATGTTTTACATATGATTTAGTTAACAGTGTGATATGCACATACGTCAATACGTAATTATTCAGTGGTGTAAATGGCGCAAGTAATACATTGAAAAATAAAGTACAAGCATTAAATTGATAAACAGTAACAAGTACAAGGACTACAGTATATTTTCCTTTGACAGCATTCATGCGAAATATTTTATTTTTGATATTGTATTTTTGTTAGCTGGTAAAACATCCAATAATAATAATAAACACTTTAATGGTTATACTTTATTAGGGTAAATTATACCCATAGCCACTGTACTTTACCAATTTTCATATTATAGTCACTCAACTTCATTTCTTCCCGGTATTGCCACCAAACTTTATACTTTTTAACACCGGTGGCCACTAAATTTTAACTAACTTCTCGTAATGACCGTTAACGATCTCAAAATGAAAATATTCAAAAATTAAAGTTGTTCAGAACGACATTTACCATGAAACCACATTTTTTATTTTCAAAAATCACATTTTTTGGAGCATTCTTTCTCTAAAAATTCACTTTCTCTCTCATAACCAAACAACACCTAAATGACCTCAAAACGAAAATTTTCAAGAATTAAAGTTCTTTAGAATATCGTTATCGCTTTGGATTTTTTATTTTTAGCCATCAATGGTCGGTTTGAGGCGTTAAGTGGCCACCGGTGTTAAAAAGTGTAAAGATTAGTGGTCATACCAAGAAGAAATGAAGTTGAGTGGTCATAATATGAAAATGGGTAAAGTTCAATAGCCATGGGTGTAATTTATCCATACTTATTATGGTAACTGTTCACCTGCAGGATGCTGTCAAACGAAAAATGTACTGTAGTCCTTGTACTTGGTACAGTTTATTATTTTTATTTGATATTGTATTTTTGTTAGGTGGTAAAACACATCCAAATGATAATAATAGTAATAGGGTTAATACGTCATTTACCCGTAAACTTGTATAAAAAATTTGATTAGCCTTTTGAATATTCAAAGTTTTCTTGTAACCCTCTGATCTACATAAAATGTTCAGTTAACCATCTAAATTTGCGTAAAATGTAATCAATTAAACACCCGATCGTAAAAAAAAGTAAGTTAAATACGGAAGATATGTTGCACACAAAACATATCTTCCGCATTTAACTTATTTTTTTTTTTATAACCGAGTGATTAATTAATTACATTTTACGTAAATTTAGAAGGTTAACAGAATATTTTATGCAAATATAAGAGGCTATTGGACTTTAAAAGTTTAAGAAGCTAATCAAGCTTTTTAAACAAGGGTAGAAGAAAATGATTTCTTAAACCTAATAATAAACGTAAAAAAACTTATCCATTGAGAAACTATCTTCTTCTTCGTCCAAGTTTTAGGGGTTTTTTTTTTTTTTTTTTAGTTAAAAGATAAACTCATTTTTTATTTCGTTTTGATTTTTCTTTATTAAACAAATTTTTAATTGATCTACTGTAATTTTGTAGTTATTTCTTTATTTGTAGTTTTTTATTCTATTTTTCTTTATGGATGGTTATAGTATGTCTCCACATATGAACCATGTTTTCCTTCATAGAAAAACATATGAAATCATTATTGAAAAAAAAAATATTACGGAATTGATTATAAATAGAGTGTGTTTCTCGTCGTTGTGTCAAAAATAGTTTCAAACAATGTCTACTATTATTGTAGCATAATATATGATATTTGAAAATACAGAAACAAATTTCTCTGATGTACTTCTATATTGTAAATTTTTAATTATTTATTAAAATTATTAATTTTTCTATTAATAAAACAATTATTTTTCTTCTAAAATAAATAAATAATAATAATACTAAACTCCTTTAACAATAATAGTAATAAACTCAAGTATGGACATTTCCTATGGAACAGAAATAAAATGAAATTGTATGTTTTTAAACGAGTTTGATATTAACAATTAAATAACTATAAATTTCTCTTAACGTAGTAAATAGTAGAATTTATTTCCAAATAAAATTAAATTTATGTCTACTTAGCGAAATTTTTAAACAAATTGATTTGACAGTTATTTAACATGTAATTTGACTGTCATATCACCTCTAATAAATAAGTTTATCGATAAACTGAATTAGTTTTTTAATTTTAACAGATTGTATGTAACTATATTTTAGATGTAAAAGATGTTTGCAAAATCCGATATAGCGAAACGTTAATATTATTTTATTCAATTTTTTTTTTTGAGTAAAGGCGGGTTGACCAAGCCAAGACAAACCAAGAGCAAAGACCCAAAGTAAGCCAAGAACAAGGAACCAAATATTATAAATCAATAAAAAAAACAGAAAAATCTAGAGTCTACATGAGAGGAATAAAAAACACAGAACCAACTACTGAATCAACCGAGAACAAATAGTATGATTAAAATCCTTATAAACCAATGAAGAGCAAAAAGGATGAGAGGACGACCACCAAGTATTTTCGGTTAGCGATGACTGCAAAAGTAGACAGTTTGTCCGCAGTGGCGTTTCCTTCCTATAAATATGAGAGATCCGAAATTCGTGTCTGTTGAGAATGTGTAAATAAGTGAGCCAGTCCTTCAGTAACTCCCACGGGACTAGCCTGAAGCGAGAGTGAACTAGGCAAACCACATATGTAAAATCGCGTTCAATCAATAGCGGAAACCAATTGAACTCATGACATGTAAAATTGATATTCCTTAAAAATGCTAACATAATTTTTTATAATTTCTTATGTTAAGAATAAATTTACTTCTGCAAAAATGTTATGGATATTTATCTCATTCGTTAAAAAATTATAATAAATAAAAAGGTAAAGATCAAATTTCAGCCTAACGTTTTTTAGGAAGTGCAGATTTGCTTTGACATATGAAATGTTGCAAATTTAATCCTAACATTTTCAAGCAAAATCAATTTTAGCTCTACATTATTGAAGATTTGAAAATTTTGATTTGACTGTTATTTAATTATCACATCACACATTCGAACCAAGTTTGTCGATAAACTAAAACAGTTTCATATATTTTAGTTGGTTATTTGTAACTATATTAGTAACACAGTAAAAATTTCAGACACAATGAAAAAAAATTGTAATTAAGTTGTATGTGGCAGACTTAGGTGTTGTTTGATAAAACTGAAAATTAAGTGCTGAATTTTAAGTGCTGAATATTATAAGTGATGAAAGACTTGAATGATGTAACTTTTATAAAAATATTAGTTGATAATGTGTAACTTAAAATGTTAAGTTAAATATTTTGACTTATAAAAATAAGTGATTTTTAACTTAATTAACTAATTTAAGTGGTGGAGAAATAACCGTTATCAAACACACTTAAATTAAATAAGTGCTTAATATTTTAATTTAAATAATTAACTGCTTTATCAAACAAGGCCTTAGTTGTTAATATTTTAATAAAAAATATATCTTGACGTAATTGATGTTTGGAAAGAAGGATTGATGTTTGGAAAGCCGGATGTGACAGTTAAATACCTTGACGTAATTGATGTTTGGAAAGCCGGATGTGACAATTAAAAATCAATCAAACCAGCTTTATCTAAGGTTATAAAAAACGTTAGGCGCTAATTGCACAGATATACCCCTCGAGAATTAATTGGGAATTAATCGTTTTTTTAATTTTTAATTTTATTTTTGTTAATAAATAAATTGTTATGTAAATTGAATTAAAATATATAATGTAATATCAAAAAAATGATTTAATGTAACATATATGTTTGTGTAAACATAAACGTTTCAACAACAATATCATTGAAACAACTCAAATAACGATTTTGTTTACCGTCACTTAGATGGTGTTTAGACAGTCGGGACGATATCCAAGTGGAACTCAAACGGTTAAAAATGTTTAAAAGCTAAAAAACGTCTAAATAAACTAATTAAAGAAAATCAGAACGAATTCTCGATTTTTAACCCACTAAGTATGCCTTGGTTTTTTTAAATTTGCTCTTCCAACATGATGGGGTCAAATTTGGTGCTTATCCTATAAATAAATGCAAATGAAAATAGCGACCATTGAGTGGGAAAGAAAACATAAGCAGATCGAAGAAGACGCGGTTGCATTAAAAGTAGGATGGTCCTGCCAGCGACTGATCATTACCTTAAGGACCACTCATTCCACGAATAGACACGTTTGCATTTTGAGAGGGATGGTGTTATCGCGTGGACAAGGGCCCACGGTATCAAATAATTCATAACTGGTCATGAAGTAGCGGAATTTTAACAGCCACACGATTAGCGTACTCTTAAGCAAGATGGGTCCACCGTCAGCGTATTGGATGAAAACTCCAAACGGTTTGAAACCAAGGACAGTGACGTGTCACTAGCACGGAAAGGCTCGACAACGGGAATAGAAAATAGGGTGTGGCACACTGGAATATGGAAATCCATGAGATGAGATTTGTTCTTTTTTATTTTATTTATTTGTCTTTCATAAAATATGCCTAAGAATGTGTTGTCCACGAGACCACCTTATAGAAGAAAAATATTTATTTTCTATGATCCTACAAATAAAAATAGTAGTAAGTTTGAGTTATTTTTAGAAATTTAAAAACTTGATTATAATACCAGGTAAGATAAAAAGTTATATCCGGATTCCGTAAATATCATTTTAAGAAAATTATAGATATGATTTTAATGTACGAAATAGTATAAGTTTATCTCTAAAGTTTCTAATCAAAATCAATGTTATTTGAAAATGCTCATTGTTATATACTTGGTACATTGAATATTTTAAATATTAATTATATCTAAAATATTTATTGTATTACGTAATAAGAGAAAAGGAATTGCTTCTTATTGATACCATTTGAAAAATATAGAAAAAGGCTTAATACATCATTTGCTTTCTGAACTTGTTCAAAAAGTTTGATTGGTTTCTTGAACTTTCAAAATGTCCCGATAGCTTCCTCAACTTACATAAAATATTCAGTTAGCTCCTTGAATTTGCACAAAATGTAATCAACTCGGTCAAAAAAAATTAACTTAAATACGAAAAATGTATTCTACGCATCTTAGAATATTATTATATAATTCAAAAATAGATTTAAAAGAAAGTTATTGCTTGCTCAACTATATAACTTGTCTTCTCTAATCTAAGAACCGTATACCTGATTTCGGTCGTTTTACTTTTTTTTAAGATTCGTGCAATGCATCTTTCACATTTAACTTATTTTTCTGTAAAGTGATCAATTAATTACATTTTGCGCAAGTTCAGGAGGCTAATTGAACATTTTATGCAAGTTGAGGGGCTATCGGAACACTTTGAAAGTTCAAGAGGCCAATCAAGTTTTCTGGACAAATTCAGGGAGCAAATGATGTATTAAGCCTATAGAAAAAGATGAACACCAACCTATGTACATGAAAGAAAAAAGCATATCAAGGGTAAAATAGTAATTTGACACTAATAAGGTATCGTGTGATTCATTGGTTTATTTTAACATAGCCCTTCAAGATGGGACTTATGGTAGCAATAAAAGACTCTTATTGGAAAGTAAAGGTGCCTTTTGAGTAGGTAAACACGGCGGCATTTCGTTCGGGGTTTTTAGGAATAGGAATTAGAATGAGAGAGTTTCATTCCCTTTGTTCTTGTTTGTTTGAAAAAAATCTTATTCCCTTTACCCATTTTAGATTATGGGTTTACCTCACTTAAGGTTAAGCCCATTACCTCAAGCTCTGTAGGGAATTGGATTCGCTTTACCACATTCCCTTTCCTAAACATATCCAAACACGTAGAGGAATTAATGCTTATTCATTTCCTTTCCTTTAGTTTCCTTTCTTGATTCCTTTTCCCTTACGCCTTGTGAACCAAACGCCCCTTAGTGAAGATGTAGAAACTAAACCCTTATAAACATAGTGTCTAGCAAAATAACAATAGCAGCTTGGTTGTCATAAGATAACTACTGTCAACTTGATAGCGACTTTGAAATCCTGCAATAAATAAGTAAGCCATAGCTATGATTCTATACTGAGTTTCAGGAGAAAACTTACTTATTGTGGAATGTTTCTTTTTCGGGTGTGCATCGGTACGGTTTAAACCGTATACTGAACCGAACTGATTGAATTCGGTTTTTCGGTTCGGTTTTTTTGACAATTCGGTTCGGTATCGATTTAATTTTTTATGCATTTCGGTATTCAGTTCGGTTCGGTTTGACAAAAAATGTAAAATACCCGAACCGCACCGAATTATACATATTCTATATTATTTTATATATATAGACATATATTTGAATTTACAAGTTTAATTTTGTTTATTGTTGTTGAGATAAGAAGCTAATATGAATATATTTTGAAACTATTTCAAAAAATTTTATTGTTGATGTAAATTTATTGATGAAATATAGTAATTTTTATTTATTATTTTTATTTTTTTAATTAAATTTGGTTTGTTCGGGTTTTTTTTAGCAAGAGCAGAAGTGTATTATCTTATATGTAGATTCATAGATATATGGGGTTGCACCATTAAAAAGGGCTTAGATCCGGAAGAAACTAAATGATGACGATTGGTTTGTGGCTGCTTTCATACAGATTTGGATTCAAGAGAAGTATGAGATTTGTTTGTATTTTTATTTTAGTTGTACATTTCATGGTCTTTTTTGTTCTTTGTAATCTGTTTATTTCCTTTGTGGTTTTTTTATTAGGATTTAGTCTATACTTAGATGAAGTTTTATTTGTTGATATTTGTACTTTGATTGGTAAAAAAAAATGTAATTGATAGGTATCGGACCCGAATAAATGGATAAATTAATAAAAAGAAATAGATTTATTGTCCTTAATAACCATTACTCAATTGAAATTTATATAAGATCAAATGTAATCAACGTGTGGAAAATTTCCGTTCCCAGCGAGAACTTGGCCCATAAGCCCATATAGCTATGGTTATATGGAGCTCGCACCCATAAGCCCAAAATAGAAAAAAATCGTAAGAAATTACATAAAATGTCACATATGGAGCTTGCATATTGTCTACTCACCCTTGTTTTTTCGTTTTTTTTTTTAAATTTTATTTTATGAAACATGCCATTAATTAATTTGAAATAGTAAGCGAGTCATTATACACATAGCGCCAAATCGGAGCGGGGCAATCCTCGATAAAAACTATTGGGGAATCAATATCACTAGCCCAAAAGACTAGTGCGCATCACTATTTCTTTCTCTATGCACACAAAAAAAATGAACAAAGTCTAAATATAGTACTCCAAGCCATAACATCCTCATACAGAAATGAGAGAGCAGATTGGGGAAAGGTTCGAGATTGGAGTGCTTCCACCACTATCTCGTTAAAATTGCAGTCGCAGGCTAAAAGGAGACCCTCCGTGATAGCTTGAACTTCGGTCTCTTCCACCGTCACACAAGTAGAAATAGGTATTCCTGCTGAGGACATAACAGAACCTGCATACTATACATACCTTACACGCATGACCATTTGCCCCAAATTTGGCATCACAATTAATTTTCACAATGTCGTTCTAGGTGGATGCCATACTCTCGTATGGCCAAGGTTTAATATACTAGGATTACCGGTACCACAAGATATAGGGACGCTATCAAAGCCTAGATGAATTCGCTAACCTTCTCAAGGAGTATGGTCGACTGAGTCCATTTCTTTTCATGCACAAACTGATTGCGTCGGAACCAGATCCACCATATTGTAACCACTGCATAACGAACGTCTGACGACTTCAACGCTTTCAGGTAGAATTCGAACCACAACACTACCACACTCCATGATTGGGGTTTTTGTGGCACCACGACACTATCCGCTAGGACCACTAGTCCTGGGGAATTTTCTTCATCGAGAGTAACACCAGTGATGAATGCAGCTGGTAACTATTAAAGACAAAACAGTTTTTCAATATAAATGTTTCAATCATTTATTTGTATTTATTTATTTTCAAATTATCAATTTGAGCTCAATTCGGTTTTCAAATCGCTAATCACCAAACACCATTATTATTTAACTAGTAAATTATCAAAAGTTATCTAAACATAATTTTACACCAAAACTCTCCCCACCAAATAAGGTCCATGTGGCTGTTGCGTTTGTGAATGACGAATCACGAAGCAATAACAATTACTCTGTCTACCGTGACACTATGCCAAAAACTAATTGAATGTAGAAAAGATGGTAAAAATCGGTAGAGATATGAGTTAGTAGAAGAGGAAGATATTAAGATCATTCTATTGAGTTCACGGGAAAAAAAGGAAAAAGAATAGAAGTTAGTATAAGGGGACATGGACGGATTTAGAGGGAGTTTGAGCATCCACTGATCACTAAAAGAACACTAAAACTTCTATGGAAATTATGTGCCGTTTTTTAATTTTTATGTAAAATACCCAAAAATATTAATTTAGCATCTATAAATTACAAGAGATAGTAAATCATAGATCTATCATTGTAAGGGGAAAAGAAATAATTTAATGCTCGATGACAAATATGCGAATTTTGGTATTTTGGAAAGGTTTAGTGGGTGTTTGCTTTAACTTTTCGGAGGAGCGTTTAGCGTTTCACTCCAAACCGCAGGAAATATAGCGTTTGGTTAGGTTTATATAACCGCAGCGTTTAGCATTTTCTCTGGAAACTGCAACATTTTGGAGCGTCTCACGAAAAGCTCCTATTTGGAGCTTTTCATAAACAGTTGTTTTTAGTTATTTGTTATTGAAAAAATTATCCTTCTTTTTTCCACAAAATATATTTGTTCTTTAACATTATTTATATTTCTACAACATAATTACCGGAAGAATAAGGTTTTGTTGCGTTCAATAAATTTTTTATTTTTTATATAGATTAGTTTTATTAATTTGTGTAAGATATTTTTTATTTTATAATAGGAAAAGGTGTAAAAATACTCATAACATTTATAACTAGTAGCAATTTTACCCTTAACATTTAAAATGGTGCAATTATATCCCTAATGTTGGCAGCCAAAAATAATTTTACCCCTAACATTGACAGGTTGGATCAATTTGAGAAATAATTTATCAAACTATCTTTTTGGTTATTAATATTGTCATCTACACTTTACACGTGCATCATTTTATCATCATTAGTAACATATCACAAACATATGATTAGACGTGAATTTTTTTTAAGAAAATAATATATATATATATATATATATATATATATATATATATATATATATATATATATATATATATATATATATATTGTCTTTTTTATGAGTTGGACAAAAAAAGTTTCAAATATTTTACCGAATTTATACTATTAATTTTCAATTTTATTATTAAATCATAAAAAATACGAAATATCTTTTTTAGAACTACTGATATGTGCAATTGGTGTAGAATAAGAAATAAAATATCTATGTTTTCTGATAATATCTGAAATCGATCCAACTTGCCAATGTTATAGGTAAAATCACACCATTTTAGATGTTAAGAGTAAAATTATTGCTAGTTGTAAACGTCATGAGCATTTTTTTCACATTTTCCCTTTTATAATTTCATCGTTGATTAATTTAAAACATGTCAATTTTAGACATTTTAAATCCGAACAGCAACAGTTCAATATAATTTTACCAAACACTAGTAATTAAACAGCTAATAACAAACAGCTAACAGCAACAGCTAACTGTTTACTACAACTGTAAACAGCTAACAGCAACCGCAACAGCTATTAGCTAACAGCTGAACCAAACAGGCCCTTAGAAGTGAACATTTTTTGAATTAAACTCTGCATAACAATAGAAAACCAGTATTTTACATTTTTGGAATAAAAATATAAGTTTGTATTTAGGTGAAATTCTGAAAAGATTATTGGGATAGGTGTAAAATACACTTAACATTGACAATCGGAACAGTTCTACAGTTTTACTCTTAATGTTTAAATACTGCAAGTTTATCCATAACGTTGGTAATTAAGAGTAATTTTACTCCTAACGTTGACAAGTTGAGTTAATTTGAAAAATAATGTATGAAGTTGTCTGATCATTCATGAATCTACCTACACTTCGTATATGCGTCATTTTATCACCCATTATTAACAGATCACAAACATATAAATAGACGTGAAACAAAAAATATACTATATTTTGTACGAATTGGATAAAAAATTTAAATCTTTTAACGAATTTAAAATTTTAATTACCAATTCTATTATTAAATCATTGAAAAAATGATTTTTTTTTAAAATCAACTGATATGCAACTGATATAGAATAAAGAAAATATTCGTATTTCATAATAATATAGGACAATTACAAAACTAGCACCTTTTTGGGGGTTAGTTTTCATTTCTAACACACTTTCAAAATCTCACCAAAACTAACACATTTCATTAACTAATTTCCAACCTTACCCTCATCTCTAACAGTCCGCTCCCGCTCTTCAATATTCGAACTTCCATAACTCTAACCTAACACCCCTCTATTCATCTCTCTAACTTTCCGGCGATTCATTGGCCGATTCTGTACATTTCATCCGGCGAATCTCTGTTACTTGGAGTTGACATGGCGAGAACACAAAGCTCAGACAACGAATCAAACTCAGAAGGAAGAACGAAAAAGAGGGTAAATAACTTGACTTTACATTTGCGTTTCTCTCTTCTATTGCACGTACATTTGTTGTGTTTGAGAAGGAACATTTCGTTTCGGTTCGTTTCGTTTACTGCTTCTGGTGTTAGGGTTTTTCCTGGGTTCGTCTGTTGTTAGGAAGTCATTCGGTTTGGTTGAAATTCGTCGATGTGTATGTTCATCGGCAACCTAATTGTAGATAGTACATATTCATAGACAGCCTAATGGCCGATAGAACATCCATAACGACGATATACTGCCGATATAACATTAATATCGTCGATCAGTTTGCCGATAGAACATTGATATCGTCGATCAGTTTGTCGATAGAACATTCATATCGACAGTATATTGCCGATAGAACATGCATATCGACGTTATATTGCCGATAGAGCATTCATATCGACGTTATATTGCCGATAGAACATTCATATCGACCTAGCTCATCCTAGGTCCACGTTATAATTAACTTGATTTTATGTTCCCTGATGATATGTCTACAACATTTTTCAGCATGATCGTGTAGACAAGAGGAAGAGAGATGAGCATGCCTCTCCGTCGAAGAAGAAAGCCAAGAAGAAACCTGCATATAAATACAAAAAAGCATTTGGAACGGAAAGCGTCATCACGGTTAGGTGTAACCTAAAAGCAGCAGAACAGATAAAGGGGTTGTTAACATCAGACCAACTAAATCTCTTTAGGAAGAGTTGCTTCGGCCAGTATTTGGAAATGACCAATACAGTATTTGCAGGAGTCCTATGCCACACCGTTTTAACAAGGGAGATCATACGTGAAGACATCAAACCCAGGGAGCTTTGCTTCAGAGTTAGAGGTGTTGAGTTAAGATTTGGGGATTGGGAGTTTGGACTCCTAAGTGGGTTACGGTTTGGGGACATGGAAGCATTTCTGAAAAGGTTCAGTGGGATAAAGAAGCCATATAGATTTAGGAATAAGTTTTTTCCAGGCATCCCTACACCATCCTATAAAGACGTGGAAACAATTATGCTGCAAACTGTTTGGAAGGATCAGTATGATACCTGCTACTCGTTTCCCCGCTTGCCTGTGATGTGGCAATAGTTGTCCACCCCTATCACAAGTGTGACTGTCCATACTGTCAATTCTCCGAAGTATGCACATATCTGAACCGAGTATGACTCCACCTCTAGCCCGCCACTTGCATGTGTCAACATGCTTGCATCGAACCTCAAACAAGGACTTAGTTGATCTGTGCACCTTCCATTCGAACATATTATCAATTGAATATCTCCCAAGTGCATCTTGCAGTTCTCGTTTGCTTTTGAACATATCATATGCCTTCAACCCATCACCCCCGGAAGATCCTGTACATTTGATCGGAATGTCTACATCCTCTGGTACTTGTGGAACAAAATGAAATAGATCCGTTCTACTTCTCATTCTTGCATCATCAGTAATCTCATGCAAACTTGGTTGAACATTATCAATCGATGGTTCTGAAACGGATCTTTGGCGATGATCGTTATCATATACGTGATCATCATTGTCAAATCCATTGTAGTCGTTATCGTATCCATGGTCATCGTTATCACATCCATTACCATATCCTTGATCCAATGTAATATCGTCTAGCCCAAGAGGAGATTGGGTATATGGATTCATGACATGTTTTGCCGGACCACGAGTCTCAATTTCTATGTTAGGCACACAATAACTTATTCTGGTTGCCTCTGCTTCAGCAACATATTGTGGAGTGAATTCACCAACAGTTGGTCGTCTTACTTCTGCACCAATTGGTCGTTTTACTTCCGCAACGTTTTGACGCCTCACTTCAGCAACCATTGGTCGCCTTACTTCCGCAACACGGATTCGAGAAGTCATAGTCACATATAATGTCATCACATCGGATTTATTCCATCTACAAAACTCAACGAAACCAGCTATATCACTGTCATCCACAATTTGTGCTAATCGTCCAAAAAGTTTATTTGGACCGTATGTTGTGTGCATTGCCATTTGTATGTCAAAACAGGTTGCATCAACATTCAGGGAAGCGTGAATTCTATCTCTCAAAGTTTGGTAATCAGTTGGGGTTGAAAAATGGAGCACCTTAGATTGACCACCAACGTATATCATAGTGTCCATTGGCCCCTCTTTTTTCCATTCTCCATCCCACGAAACCATACACAGACAAATATTCAGGGTGGACATATTTCTACATTACCATAAATACATAAGTAAATAATATTAGTATATTATTGTAACTAAACGAAGAAAGTTAACGAAATAAGTATTGGTATTCACACTTCAAACTATGAGATATGCCGATATATGTCGATACAACTTGCATAAAGACACATATCGGCGCATATACGTCGATATGGCTCATATATCGACGTATATCGACGGAATATGAATAGCCGTTTTTCTAGAATGATCTGTTAAGCGGTGCCTTAAATGCATGTAATGATGACTTTGACTATCAGGCTAAGCATTAAATACGTCGATATATGCCGATACAAAAGAGATTTCGACACCTATCGGCACGTATCTGCAAAGTATTGTCGGTATGAATGTCGATACAGCTTATATATCGACATATATCGACGGAATATGAATAGACGTTTTTCTGGAATACTCTATTAGTGAGCATTAAATGCAGGTAATGATTAATTTGACTTTCACTCTTCTTCGAATGTCACTCTTATTCGAATATCACTTTATAGTCTGTTGAGATTCCCCATGCATATTACAATTCCTTCATCTATAAATAGACTCATTACCTGTTCATACTTTATTATTCATCCTAGTAAACTCTTCAGTTCTCAAGTTTATCTGTAAACAATGGCAGCGTCACCACCGGGATCACCACAGTCGCCACCACCACCACCACCACCTCATCCTATGCCTGAGTTCGAAGAACTCATGGCTTCTTTCGTCCTCTCCTTCCGTGATGGAGACACGGACGAAATCGTCAGGTTCGTGAGGGGCATGGCACAAACCATGTCTTGGGCTGCAGAAGAGACCTCTGACCTTCTGGAGTCAGTCATGGCCCAAAACAGGCGGCTCAGGAGGACAGTAAGGCGCCTCAAGCGGGACTTGGCGAAGGCCAAGAAGGACTACGCTGAGGTGTTAATGGGTCCTGAGTACCAATAATTGTGTTTTTTTTTGTTTTTTTTTTCGTTTTTTAATGTTTTATGTATTTGAGGGCGAGCCTTGGCGCAACGGTAAAACGTTGTTGCCGTGTGACCAGAGGTCACGGGTTCGAGTCTTAGGAGCGGCCTCTTGCCAATTAAATTGGCAAGGGAAGGCTTGCCCCCAATACACCCTTGTGGTGGGACCCCTCCCCGGACCCTCGCTCAGCGGGGACGCGTAATGCGACCGGGCCGCCCTTTTTTTTTTTTTAATGTTTTATGTATTTCTTTCTTTCTTTTTAATATATAATATAAAAATTATCTTTATGTTTTATGTGCTTTGTGTTTGAATTTTATGATTTAGAATGGAAAATCACACAGTCCTGTATGTCGATATGAATCTTGTATCGACATTCATATCGATATTATCGACATTCATATCGACAGTATCGACAATAATCGACACTGTCGAGAAAATCGCAGATTGAAGTTCCAAATCAAATGCATCTTCTTACATTGATGTCACTGATTTTAGGGTTTCGCACGAACAGTAATAGCATGAATAGACGATAACAACGATATACATTGGGTTTCAAAGAAACAAACCGATACATCAACAATGAATAGGACGAAGCTTTAAATATTGTAAATTCATGAAAAACTTACATGATTGTGTATAAAATCTTGAAGCACACACTATGGGTTGGATTGATTGTTGATCGTTAGCTGTAAATTGATCCCGTTCTTTAGAGAGAGAGAGAGACAGAGAGAGAGAGAGCGCGCGCGGGACGAAAAGAGAAAAATGGGGGGAAGACAACGTTATTAAAAGGTTAGAGATGAGGGTAAGGTTGGAAATTAGTTAATGAAATGTGTTAGTTTTGGTGAGATTTTGAAAGTGTGTTAGAAATGAAAACTAACCCCCAAAAAGGTGCTAGTTTTGTAATTGTCCCTAATAATATCTGAAATTTATCAAACTTATCTATATTAAGAATAAAATTGATTTTAAATGACGATATTATGAATAAAATTACATTATTTTAAATGTTACAGATAAAATTGTTTCTGGTTATCATCAAACGCTAGAAATATTTTTATATATTGGTTCTGTTTGGTAAAGAGTTTTTTAGAATAAAATTAGAGGTTTGAGCCACTTTAGAGGTTTTGACTAGTCAAACTTCTAATAGTGGTGTTTGGTGAACAGATGTGTGAAAGAACTTATTAAGTCCAAAAAATTATTTTTTGAAAAAACTCATTTTAGGAGCCTTTTTAATTAATTGATAGCTCTATCTCTTTTTATGGATATTTTCACCCCTAATTAATATTTTTTTAATCTTAAATAAATGTTTTATCATATCCTTATTTGTCATTTTACATAAACATTTATTAACAATCAGTTAAGTTTTACCAAACAAGTTTACACAATCCACTAGTTAAACTAGTTAATTCACAATCCATTAGAGCATCTCCAACAACCTCTTAAGCTGGTTCTTAAGTTAAAATTTAAGGAGAGCGAATAAAAAAATCAGCTCCAACAGTCTTTTAGTGGCTCCTCAAATCACTAAGAGCCTCTCCATTCTCTCTCTATTAGTAGAGAGCATCTCTCCACCTCTTAGTGCCCCCTAACTCATTTTTTATTAATAGTTTTTTTATTGAAGATTCTCTCTACTTTCACTATTGGTAAATATCACAACCATTAATAATTTTAATAATAAAATAATAAATAAGGAGTGAATATAAGAAGTATTATTGGAGATGATAATGTATTAGTCACTCTTAAATCACTAAAAGTCAATTATTTATATTATTTTTAGGGATTGCACTATGAGTCTCCTGGAGATGAATGTTTAGTAAAGAGCGTTTTGGGATAAAAAGAGCGGTTTTGACCAACTTTAGCGGTTTGACCACTGAGACCGCTGATTGGAGTGTTTGGTGGAGAGAGGTTTGGGAAAGAGTTTTGGGATGAAAACGCTAATTTAGAAAAAACTCATTTTAGGACTTCTTTAACCCTAATACATAGACTCCTCCTCCAATATTAAAAAAAGAAATGTCCTTATTCGTCTTTTTGCACAAACCGCTATTATCAATCAGTTAATTTTTACCAAACAGGTCTACACAAACAACTAGTCAAATCAACTAATATAATCAGCTAACGGCTAACAGCTAATGTAATCAGCTAACAGCTAACAGCTAATTCCCAAACAGGCCGTATGTCAAAATTATTCTAACCGACATCTTCTCACCCTGAGTTAGTGGAACAATAGTCAACTTGTCCACCTGCTGCGACACAAGTCAAAAGGCTTAAAATGATAAGCTCCGATTATCACGCAATTCAACATTCAACTTTAATAAATCTAATTTCTTCCTTTTAAAACACTCCTCTTTCCAAATTCATAATAATAATAAGATAAACTTTTGTATTTTCTTTCATTGTTGATTTGATTCTTTTATTTTTTTCTAACAAACAGTTTATACTTTAAAATAAGTAATTAATAATAGAAATATTTAATTGAATAAAAAGTAGGAATAATTTCAAAAATAATTAATATGATTTTACTGATTTACATATTCACGTTTGTGGATTTATGTCTTGCAAAAAAACAAAAAATTCTCGTCCGTTTGAAAAACTAATGATTTTGGATTGATACTGTTAATTTGACAATTGATTATTTCTAAATATAAAATTTTAAAAATTAAATTTATTTAGTACCATATTTATTATGGAATAATATTTTTTTATTTTCTAAAATCATTATTTTTGAAGCGTATTTTCTCTAAACATTAATTTATCATCCTCTTCTAATAAACAACATCTAAATGACCTCAAGACTAAAAACTTGAAGAATTAAAATTGATTATCATCAATTCCTGATTTTTTTTATTTATTTTGAAGTTATCAATTGTCAAATTGGTAGAATAAATTTAAAAGTTTTTGGTTTTGCAAACGTGCGAGCACTTCAATTTTATTTTTACAATAACAAAAACTCCACAAAGCACCTATCTACAAATGAGTAAAGTAAAGATTTTTTTTTTGAATTATCCCTAAAAATATGTAAGAGCTTAGTATAAAAATCAATCAACAAAATACAATAAGATCGAGAGAAATAGTACTTTCTTCGTATAAAATAGTTATTTTTAAGTATATTGTATTGATAATATTGAATTCTTCATTAAAAAACAGTAGCATTAGATTCAATACTAATTAAGATTAGCTTGAATTATAAAAACCATGGATTATTTAAGTTACGTATCAAAGAAATTTCTTGTATATGTAAAATTTTTATTGATAAAACATACTCATCTAAAACAATGTCCAATCACCTTCAAAATGATTAATCCAACAAAAATACACGATTATTTTAGACTATAACTAGGAATATAAATGGGACGAACCCTTCCTCGTCGGTCCTAGTTACATCCCTAACTATAACAATATGCTATCTATAAGAAGTTCAAATATTAACTTTGCAAAAACCTTCGATTAAGATCAATTTCTAATTTAATTCCTACAAATTAATTTTGACCCCAACTGTAATATATTAACCTTTTTTTAGGGTTAAGATGAAAAAATACCACTAACGTTGTGGGTCATGAGCAATTTTACCACTAACGTCTAAAATGGTGCAATTTTATCCCTAACGTTGGAAGTAAAGAGCAATTTTATCCCTAACGTTGATAAATTGGATCAATTTGAGAAATAATTCATCAAACTGTCTTCTCGGTCGTGAATCTTGTCATCTACACTTCACACGTGTGTCATTTTATCATAACAAATCACAAACATATATTGGGATGTGAAAAAAATAAAAAACAATAAATATACTGTCTTTTGTACGAATTAGGCAAAAAAATTCAAAAAATCCACCGAATTTATAAATATTACTCTCCAATTCTATTATTAAATTACAAAAAACATGAAATCCGTTTTTAGAACGAATTGATATGCAATTGGTGTAAAATAAAGAACAAAAATATCTGTATTCTACAATAGTGTCTGAAATTGACCTAAATTATCAATGTTAGGGGTAAAATTGCTCTTAGCTATAAACGTTAGGGGTAAAGTTACATCATTTTAGACATTAGAGGTAAAATTGCTCCTGATCCAAAACGTTAGGAGTATTTTTTGTACCTTAACCCCTTTTTTTTAATATGAAATTGTTTATATTTAAACAGCAAATCCGAAGAATATAACAAATCTAAAAAAGTTTAGAATTCAAAACCACATAAGTAAATTTATTTTGAGAAAAGGTAAAAAATGTATATGCAAATCTGTTAAAAGAGAAAGCAAACTAATTAATAAAAGGGAAAGCACATAAAACCTAAAGTAATAATGAAGTGTGCCATCCCACTAACTCTTTTTTTTTTTTTCACTCTCTGTCCTAGTCATCACTAACTAACCCAACTGCCAAACTAATCATGAAGTCCAGCAATTCCAACTTTAATGGGATAAGATTAAAAAAATAAAAATAACCTATATGTTGTTTTTGAACAACCATCAAAACTCGAACCCTCGACCGTTTGATCCTAGAGCTTCTGATACCATGTCATGGAACCTTTTGAAAGCTGATAGTTAAGGCTCAATTATATATCTAATATTAATCTCTAACAGAATGATGTGTTTATAATACAAAGGTCTATATTATTTCTAATACATTCCTCAACAAAGAAACATCTCCATCTTATTTAGAGCTTGAAACATATGAATGGAAGGAAGAAGCTTCGTAAATAAATATGCAAGCTATTTACAGAAGCTATATATAAAAGATTCGTGTCAAAAATTCGAGTTATATAATAATCAATGTCAAACATGTTTCAGCTTCTTATGGAAAATAAAATTTGCTACAATATGAAGTATTGTTTAGCTGTCATAGTGCAAATCAATTAGCAACTGAACTCGAATTTAAAATTCTAGAAGCAAGTAAGATAACCACTTAAGCTCACAAGTTGTTGTGGCCATGGCATGCTATTCAGCTTCTGTTGAGCTCTTACTTATTGTTGTCTGTTTTTTGGATTTCCAAGAAATAAGTGATCCTCCTAAAAAGATATAAAAACATGTAACACTCTTACGAGTGACTTTGTGCCTTCCCCTGTCTGAATCACAATAGGCAGTTAGATTGCAAAGATTGTGACCCAAATGATAGAACAACCCGATATAATGAGTACTATCTAACTACTTCAAGAGTTATTATCATCTGCAACTGTGTAGGTTTTAATATAAATTAGCTCAACTGCAAATAATAGTTTATTATAATTTTATCTAAACCTAAATAATATACAAATAGCTTTAAAAAAATAAACCTAAATAATATATACTTTTTTTAGTAGGGAAAAGAAAAAAAAAATAAAACACCATAACAAGTTAGCCCGAGATTAGCCTAGGAATGCTAACTCCCACATTATCTTCCGAAAGCAAAGACAAAAGGAAGTCAGGGGGAGACGAGAAAATAGAGACGCCCAAAGCCCTCTAATGGCCTTTTGCAGCAAGCCGATTTGCCACCCGATTCTGCTCTCTGTAAACATGGAAAAAGTTGATATTATGGAAAGATGAGCAAATCCTTCTAATAGCCTTAACTAAATTCTGGCTCCCTAAACACAGAGCCCTTTTTATCAGAAATCAAATTGACTGTTTTGATATTGTCTGACTCCACGAGCAGCTTCCTAATCCCTAGATCCTCTGCCATCCTAAGCCCAGAAACGAAACCCCAGAGCTCAAACCCAGATTCTGAGCAAAACCTGACAACCAAGCACCTCCAACATCTCTCAAAACACCGCCGGCAACAATTCTTCCATTTTCTTTACACGACCCATCGGTATTCAACTTCACCACCCCCTCACCAGGTCTATCCCAGTCTATCAGATGAACAGTTGTCCTTTGGATAGAACCTGCTAAACTATCAACCTTAAAACTCTCAACAATTGATTTTACTTTCCTGAAGAATAACTCTAACAAATTAGGAATGACAACCGCTCCTTCTCCAAACACCTCTGCATTCCTCCAATGCCAAATTTGGTGGCAGACCACAACAAACACAATTGCTCCATGCTTGAGCTCAGCCAAAATCTTCCCTTCAACACCCTCCCTAAATCAGTCTTGTTCCGAATAGGAAAAGAAGGCAGAAAGACATTGTTCAGGCAAAACTTTTATCCACACGGCCTTACTCCCAGAATAATCTCTAAGAAAATGACAGCTGGTTTCCGCATGAGCTTTACATATACTACAAGCATCAGAGTCTACCAAATGTCGTCTTTTTCTTTCAACATTCGTCAGGAGCCTATTCTTAGCGCAGAGCCAAAGAAAACTCCTAATACGATAAGGAACCTTCAGGGACCAAATAACCTTCCAAAGGTCTGAAGAAGGAACATCCATATCCTGATTGAAGGCCTCAAAAGAAGATTTACAAGAGTAAGCACCGTTATTAGTAAACGTCCAACAACGAGTATCGCCATCTTCCTCCAAGCTGCTAACTTTAACTCCTCGGATTCTCAAGAGAGTTTCAAGACTGAAGAAAAGATCAAATTTAGACCAAACCCACTCTCCATCCTCAGCCACAACATCCGCAATTCTCCAATTTTGAAACTCCGGAGGCGGAGGACTAGAACAAATCTCCAACAAAGGCTGCTTCCTTAGCCATGCATCATTCCAAAAACTAATTGATCTTCTATTTCCAACCGACCATCCAATACCAGTGCAAAACTCAGAAAAAACCGCATTAACCCCTTTCCATAAAAAGGAACAAACTTGAACTTTTTCTTTCTGCCCCCCAAAAATCATATCATTCATATACTCCCCGCAAAGGAGCTAGACCCACAGAGCAGACGGAGATTGCCACATTCTCCAAAGGAGTTTCATTAACAACACTTTGTTATTATCCCTGGCGTGTCTAATCCCAAGGACACCCAGACTTTTAGGTTGGCAAACCTCCTTCCAAGAAACAAGATGAATTTTCCTCCCTTCCACCGAGTCTCCCCCCCCCCCCCCCACAGGAAACACCGATTGATTTTATCTAAACCGTTAAGAACTGGTCCAGGAAGACGACAAGCTTGCATAATATGATTAAGTGTCGCGTAGTTCACTGACTGAATCAAAGTAAGACGACCCGCAAGAGGAAGTGATTTTGCTTTCCAACTAGCACACTTACTATTAATTTTGTCAAAAACATCATTGAAAGATGCTTTCGACACTCTATCACTATGGAGAGGGATCCCAAGATAGTTTCCCAAAGATTTTATAAGAGAAATGCCCGACAAATCACTCAACCATTTACAGAAACCCTGTTCCATATTATTAGAACAAAGCATCCGGGATTTCTAGATGTTAAGTTTTTTTCCTGAAGCTGAGCAAAAACAATTGAGGATTTCCATAATCACACCAATTTGCTTCTCACTTCATTCGACAAAAATAATCACATCATCCGCAAAAAACAAATGTGTCACCGGGGGCAAAACCTGTTAATGGACACAGGATGAAAACTCCCAGTGACCACAGCCTCCTGTATAAGGTGAGTTAACCTCTCCATAGGAATAACGAACAAGAAAGGGCTCATAGGGTCACCCTGACGAATGCCCCCGGAAGGACTAAAATTATTGAACATATCCCCATTTATCATAACTTGAAACACTAGAGAAGTAATACAAACCTCAATTAACCTCCTCCAATTCTCCGGGATCCCAGCTCTCTTTAGACTCTCAAGAAGAAAGCCGATCATAGGCTTTCTCCAGATCAAGTTTTAAAGCCACAAAACCACGCTTTCCCTTTTTAACTTTCATTGAGTGAACCATTTCCTGTACAATAACGATATTATCCATCAATATATGAATAGCTTTAAAAAAATAATATATAAATATTTTCTCAAATAAATCATACAAATTCATTTTTAAAATACACATATTTAATTTTAAATATTCGAACAAAATCAATTCTATTACAACTAAATCAAAGTCCTCATTCAAATATAAAATATAAGGGGTGAGATCCAGTGCGACAAGAAGCTTATTGTGTGACATAACAAAACTATGTAGTTTTGATGATAATTGAAAAAGGCAAGGTGGCAAATTTGTAAATGAAAGGAAAGAGAGGATAAAGAAAATTGGTTTATTTCTTTTCTTTAAAATATATTTTCCCGACCTTTTTAACCTCGTTTTTCGAAAATTTTGTACTATTAGACTCCTCTAAATTAGACGGTCATTTTGAGATCCCTGAAACTTAGGTAAAAAAATTTTCGGTGAACGGAATCCAGGTGGGCGTTTTCCGGCGAGAAACAAAGTGCCCAGAAAATTCTCAAAAAATTTCAGAAAATATAAAACATTATTCTGAGAAACTTTAATTCTTGGATCGAAGCGGGAGTTCTTACGGTTTAGTCCCAATAATTTTTTTTTTAATTTTATCTATTTTACATGCTTCAACAATTTGTTGGGTCAAAACCGTAAGAAATCTCGCTTTGAGCCAAGAATTAAAGTTTCTTAAAATAATGTATTACATGTTTTAAAAAATTTTGATAATTTTCTGGATACGTTTTTTTTGTCCTACTTACATTATTCCGACAGTGTACGAAATTGTTCCAAATCAGTAAACCATTTGTTCTAATATAATACTTATATTGTTCCAACAGAATAAATCAGTCTACCAATTTTTCCAACAAAATAGTTATATTATTCCAGCATAATACTTATATTGTTCCAGCATAATAAATCAGCTTACCAATTGTTCCAAATCAATTTTATTATCTATGTCTTCAATTTCATTTTTTTAGTATTTAATACAGTATCTTCAAATTTATATTAGTTATATTATTTAGAAAATAATTCTAATTCTTATATTCTTCCAACAGAATAAATCTGTGTACCAATTGTTTCAAATCAGTGTATCAATTTTCCAAAAGAATAGTTATATTGTTTCAACAGAATACTTATATTGTTCCAACATAATACTTATATTGTTCCAACAGAATTTTTATATTGTTCCAACAAAATATTCCAAAACATAGTGCTGAAAGGTAGGACCAAAAAGTGCCCATAAAATTATTAAAAAATTCCAAAACATGTAAATCATCATTTTAAGAAACTTTAATTCTTGGCTAAAAATGAGATTCCTTACGGTTTTGACCCAAATAAATTGTTGAAACATGTAAAATGGATAAAATTAAGAAAATGTTTTTATTGGGACTAAACTGTAAGAAATCCTGTTTCGACCCAAGAATTAAAGTTTCTCGGTCCAGCTATGTTTTACATTTTCTAGAATTTTTTGAGAATTTTCTGAGCACTTTATGTTTTCTCGCCAGAAAACGCCCACCTAATTGCCGGATTTCGTTGATTTGGAACTGAAACGTAAGGAATCTCACTTTGAGTCAAGAATTAAAGTTTCTCAGAATGATGTTTTATATTTTTTGGAATTTTTTAAAAATTTTCTAGACATTTTTTCTCACAGAAAAACAGATCGCCGGATTCTATTCACCGGAATTTTTTTTACCTGAACTTCTGGGATCTTAGAATGACCGTCTAATTAAGACGAGTCCAACGGTATAAAAGTTTTTGAAAAACGAAGTTGGAAAAGTCGGAAAAGTGTATTTTAAAGAAAAGAAATAAAACAATTTTCTTTTTCCTTTTATTTACAAATTTACCACCTCCCCTGGTTAATTACAAAATTGATCCTTGTCACACAATAAGGATTGTCACACTAAAATAAATCTGTCACACCGGTTCTCTTCTCTAAAATATAAAATATCAAAGCTATTAATTATTATTATTATTATTATTATTATTATATATATACATAAACCGTTTGGTTAAGGAACCAAAATCATCGATTTCTATATTTAAATCGAAATCGGCAATTTAATTTAATCATGGTTATCAAAATCGAACCGGTCAAAGAATCGAAAAAGACAAAGGATTAAGGGTTAGAGGTTCAATCGGGATTTAACCGAGGTTCAACCGGTACTAAAAAAATTATGTAAAAAATAATATTTTATCCATATTTTAACTTATAAAAATTATATAAATAAAATTAAAAATATTAAATTTATAATCCAATCATGAATTAAAAATATAATAAAAGTTCAATTTATAAAAAGACTAAAAAATATAAATTATATATTTTTTAAAACTAAATAATTAGTATTATTATTACATAATATGTAAGTATAATAAAATAGTTATTATACAAATTTTTTAGAGTTTTAAATTTTATTTTATGAAATATTTAAATATTAATAAAATATTATGAGTATTGAAATGATAAAATAATGTTTGTATAATATTTATAGAAATATAAAAATTAATAATAAATAAATAATATTTTAAATATTTACCTTTTATATGATTATATATATATCTAGATTGTTAAAATTAAACACAAGTTAATAAGTGGTCTAGTGGTTAAGTAATCATTTCTTATTAAAAGGTTCTATGTTCGAATCTCTGGAAAAGCAAATTTTTTTTATTGATTATACAATGTAACCCAACCAGTCCAGTTAACTGTGACCGGTTCAGATGGGTCACGGTTCAACCGACTGGGTTAGACGGTTCTGGTCGGTTTTCAAGCATTTAAAAACCGAAGTACCTCTGGCCCGAAATGATGACCGGTTCCGGTCGAATCGGATTAAACCGGCTGGTCCGATTCGGTTATCAAAACCATGTAATCGATTCCGGGTACGATTCTTCAATTTCTGGTTTAATTACCGGATTCTTTTTCCCCAACCCTATATCGAGTGGGACTTTTCTTTTTCTTTTTTTTTTTTTTTTTTTCCGGGTGTCTAGTAAAAATTAGTGCCTCCACTTTAACTAGACATTCTCAATGAAAACACATGTAAACTTTATCATAATTTGGTACCCCCACAAATCCACCAAATTTCCTCAATCCCCGCCTCAATCAACATACTCACTTTTCCTATTAAAACCCCTACTTCAACCCCCAAAAATTTCCATACAATCCCCTACCTTTCTCACTATCTCTAACTAACAATGTCTTCTTCTTCTTCCTCCAAAACCCTCTTATTTTATTCCCTTGCAATATTCCTCTTCTCCTCTCCCTTAATCCAAGCCAGAGAAAGCAAGTTCTTCAGCAAATTCACCCACTTCTCCACTATTACTCAACAAGCTGATCAATCTATTTCCTCTTCCCCTACTTCATCCCCAATTCTATCCCCCGCACCTGCACCATCACCGACGGATTTTCCCACCGCCACTAACACCCCCAATGCCGACGAAACTGAACTCTTTGATGACGAAGCGTCTCAAAGTAGCAACAACAACAACTATGGCTACAAACTTGCTAGCGAAAGCCATGAGAGTGCAAATCAGAACAGCAATAATGGGTATGAATTTGTTCATGAAAATGGATATGAGCCAGTAAGCATTAGCGACAGCCGTGAAACCGTCGCTAATGGTCAGAACAACAATTACAATGGGAATGGAGATAGTGAAAATGAGATTTTTAGAAGCAGCAGATATGAGAAGGAAAATGAGAAGAAGAAGAAGAATAATGGGTATGAATTTGTTAGCACTAGTAGCAGCCATGAAAATGGATATGAGCCAGTAAGCACTACCGACAGCCGTGAAACCGTCGGTAATGGTCAGAAGAATAATTACAATGGGAATGGAGATAGTGAAAATGAGATTTTCAGCAGCAGTAGCTATGAGAAGGAAAATGATGACAAGAAGAATAATGGGTATGAATTTGTTAGCACTAGTAGCAGCAATGACAATGGATATGAGCCAGTAAGCACTACCAACAGCCGTGAAACCGTCGCTAATTATGAGAAGAAGAAAGAGAGAGAAGGGATGAGTGATACAAGATTTATGGAGAATGGCAAGTATTATTATGATGTGCAGAAGGAGAATAAATATTATTATCCTGCAGCTAATAATTATGGGAATTCTGCTGGAAATAGAAATGGAAATGAATTCAACAGCATGGATTTTGAGAATCAGGAGGTTTATGAGCCTTGATGATTTTATTTGTATTTGAAGGAAAATTAAACACCATTGATGAATTACAGAGATCATACACTATTTAAGAATTAGACTAATGTTTTTTTTTTTTAAATATTATGTGTTTCAATCTCATTTCAATTCAAAAATCTACAACAATAGTACATACTGTCTTTTTTTTAGTTACCATCTTTCAACAAAAATACCGATAGGGATTTCAAAATTAATTTCACAACTTCTCTTTTAACAATAAGAGTAAAGTAAAAAAAAAAAAATATTTGTGTTTGCAAGAGTCCTGCGATTTAAAACTTGTAAATAAAAATTTGCGGTTTGTGCAGTTTAACCACTAGAATTGCGTGAATTAATTTTTCGGTTAAAAAAAACTTATAGTTTAATTATTTATAAAGTCAGATCTTATATATGAGGTAACTTGAAAAGTCGGACTTTTTAGTTTCTCTAAATTGCTACCTTTTGGAATAAATAGCCACAATAACATTTTTTGACCGAATGATTGAGTTTACAAATGGCATAAACCACAAACCTTTATTTATAAGTTTTTAAACCATGATATTGCGTTTGCAAAAAGAACAAACCACATGGTATTCTAACATTAATATAACTACTAACTGTTTCGTTCTCTACAAATTGTTTCAAAGCTTTGATCTTTTACTTAGTTTTTCTTATCTATACTATATATAATTACGGAAGCAGAGAGAAATAAGAAGAAGTGTTTTAGATGTATTTTTGATGAGTTGTCAACGTAGTAGAAAATCAGAACTAAAATATTTAATTAATTAAAAATAAATATTTAATTAATTAAAAATAACAAATTTATATTTATAATATATTAAATAATTACTAGCCTATTAATTAAAATAATAAAAGAAAGCAAGAGTTACGGGAAGATGAAAAAACACAAAGCAAAGGAAATCCAAAAGTCACAAATAAACTTCTATATAAAGCATGATAGATAGTATTCCATCATTATATTCATTGGTCACGATAGATAGTATTATATTTCTGAAGGTAAATATTCGATTTTTTTCATATGTTGTAGTTATTTTGTTCTCAATTATATTGTTGTTTTATTTTTATTAAACAATAATTGTTATAGTTTCATCTTTCAGATTCATTTCTGTTGTTACCCAGATTCTATACCTCTCGCTATCTTTTCCATGTTTTCTTTTTTATTTGTCTTTTTTTTTTCCAAATTGATAGCTTCAATTGAAGAAATCCGACAGAAATAGAAGATGCATGAACAACTAAAATCAGAAAACACAAAAGTGCCAAAAATTATAAGAAATTCTTATGTTTCTCAAGGTAATTATTCGATTTTTTTTCATATGTTGTAGTTATTTTTGTTCTCAATTGTGTTGTTGTTTTCTTTTTATTAAACAATAGTTGTTATAGTTTCATTTTTCAGAGATGAAATTCTATTTCTGTCGTTACCCAGGTTCCATACCTCTCGCTACCTTATCCATGTTTTATTTTTTATTTGTCTTTTTTTTTCCAAAATAACTAAAATAAAGATTTTGTAAATTTGTATTATTTTTTAGTATATGTTGCTAGGTGTTATCGTTTCGATTGCTAACTCTTAACTAAAATTTAGATTTTCGGCTTTATATGAACTCAATTTTTGGTTTTCTCAATTGTGCTGTTGTTTTATTTTTATTAAACAATTATTGTTATAGTTTCATCTTTCAGAGATGAAATTCCATTCCTGTCATTATCCAGATTTCATACCTCTCGCTACCTTATCCATGTTTTCTTTTTTATTTATTTATTTTTCAAAATGACTAAAATAAAGATTTTGTATATTTGCATTCTTTTTTAGTATATGTTCCTAGGTGTTATCGTTTTGATTATTAACTCTAACTAAAATTTAGATTTTCGGCTTTTTATGAACTCAATTTTTAGTTTTAATTGAAGTTAGATTAATTTTTCTAATTCGGAACATGTTGAAATCCACTCATTTTTTTAGTTTGAGTTTAGCTAATTGATATGGATTGTATTTTTTATTTTTATGCATTTTGGTACAAATAGATATAAAGTTTCACACGATAGTTGTTCATTGAAGTTTGAGACATACTAAATAAAATATTAAAGATATATTGGAATATTATACTTACAATGAAGTTTATTATTATTATTATTATCAAGAAGTTATTTTTTTCTAATTTTCTAGACAAGGAGATTGTAAGCGTCTAATACGCTTGATAAGATGTTTATTCTTGAAGAATGTGGATTATGCTAGATACGAATTCAAAATCAAGGTAAATAAAAATAGATTTTGATGTTCAAAATCCTAAAAATGAACATTAATTATGGATATTGACATAATTGCTTTTGCCACATTTGCTTATATAATTTTTAACTATTATATTACGGTTCGTACAAAATTGTTAGTATTTCAAGAGTTTTTAACAGATGAAAATGAAATATGATCATAGGACAAATTATTGAAAAATATTAATTAATAAAATATTATTATTTGAATCTCTTCAAATTCTCAAATGTTGAGCATAATGATTCTAATTAATATAATTAATTTCACATATTAATTATAAAACGTTTTTTTTACTGAGTGGTTACAATTGCGATTTAATTCTAATTAACTAAAATTAATTAATGGACTTAATACTTCATTAAGAAAAAATAAAATGTTTAATTAATAGACAAAAAATATTTTCACTCTCCTCTTTATACGCTTATGTCTCGATATTCTCTCTTATTTAAAAAAAAAAAACCCGAGAGGAAGATGGTTCTCTCCTAATTATCTTTTTCGTCCCTTCATTTTTTTTTCAATTCTTTTGTTTTTTTTTTCTTACTTACAAAATTCAAGAATGTATAATTATTAGAAAATATTAATGAAGTCAAATAAGTGATATCTGCGAGTATGACTGATATTCTATATAGTGAAAGAATGAAGAACAAATTGATCGAATGTCTTGATGAGATATTACGAGATAAAAATAGGAGAAATCATCATCTTAAACTGGTTCAATTAGATATATTGGGTTATTGTAGCAGAATGAATAATTGAATTCGAATACTTGGTGATCATGAAATTCCATCAACCAAAATAATTATCATCAAGATGAATTTGTGACTAATTCTTACGAATTTGCTTTTTTTATATGTAACATATTGAATTGATAAAGTTTCTTCATATGCAACATTAGAAAAGTATTGATTGTAATAGTTTATAGATTAATATATTGATGTTGCTTCCATTTTAACATAGATTGTAATTCTTTTGTATCGTAGATATAATATTTAATTTTAATTGTAGTTTAATTCAATTTTTGTTTAACCTATATTGTAATTCTTTTGTATCGTAAATATAATATTTAATTTTAATTATAGTTTAATTCAATTTTTGGTTTTTTTATTATATTCTAATATATTTCTTAATTAATCTGCTATTTTATTATTATTGTTTGACAGAATATTTGGAATATGAAAATGTATTAAAATTTCTAAAAAGTACAAATCATTGAATTTTGTAAAAATAAATAAATCATTCATCTTTAGTTAAAATTCTATAAAAAAAAAGTAGTCAATTATTTTTAAAATTAATTTAATTTGAATTATCATTAAAAAATCTATATTAATTTCAAATATACATAATATAAAAAAATTCATAGCATGATATAAAATTATTTAAAAGTAAATATGTTAATTTATTTATTTATCTAAATTATATAAAAGTTTCATACCTCGTGCATCGCACGGGTTTTCGACTAGTAAAGTATAAAAACTAAGGGCTAGGTCTTCTAGACTAGACTTGTTCATGGATTGGGCCGGACTTAGCCAGGTTGACTAATAATATCTTCTGTCCAGACCCAATATAACCTGCAACTTTCGAAGTACGGGCTCGGGCCGGACTGGGCTCGTCCAAAAAATACAGCCCGCCCACACTATTTAAAAAAAATAAATTCTATAAGAAAATAAAATGAATAAAACTCAAATTTGATTCCTATTCTTCAAATTTATAACAATTTTATAAAATCATATGTCGAAGGAATTTTTTTTTATAACTATTTATTTCCTATTCTACAAACCAGTACAGAAAACAAAAGAAAGAAAAGAACAGCAAATAACTCAACAAAGTTATTAACAAGTCAACTTTTATACGGTGAGTTTTCTAACTTCCTTTGTCTTTGAAAGTTTTAATATGATTTGGATATTTTTGTGTTTAAAATATTTTAAGAAATTATTTTTGGATATAAAATTTATTAAACTAAAATTATTATTAAAACTTCAGGGTGGGTTGGGTTGGGCTTGGGTTTTGACATAAATCCCAAGCCCAACCCACTCTATATTCAGGTTAAATGGGACTAAGAATTAAGAAAATAAATATTTAAGAATTAAAATTTGAGAAAATCACATGGAAAAACATATCTCATAAATAATTTATAGTTATGACAAATCTTATTTCTAATTTTGTCAATTAGGAAGTTACCAATAATTAGTTAATTTGAAGAAGGTTATCCGGTTTAAATTTAAAAACAAAAACTGTTTTTCTCTGACATTTTCAAAATAAAAATTACAAATATGATCTATTTCATATAAAAGTTAATCATTTGACTAAAAACAAAATATTATTTTCAGTATGATTATTGTGTAATTTACCCTTAAAATTTTACGGACCGGACCAAGACATCCCTTACTATGTCGAATAAATTCCAAAAATATGCGGACTTTAAAAGACCTGGATCAGTCTGAACCTAATGTCATTTTCTTTTCAAGCCCCAATCAGTTGTATACAAATCTGAGCAGACAAAAAAGAGTACCTAAGCTAAGCCTGTGGTACTAAGATTGCACCATCAAGTTTGGGAAAGTCGAATTTTTATTAAATTTTTCGGGCAACGGTTTTTACCTATGTTTTCTCAATGGTTAACTAAAAGTAACAGCCTACATATCTGATATTTACACTTCATTACAGAACTACAATTTATCAGTTTTAATGTCTTCAACCTCTTACATCTCATTTACAGAACTACAATTTATCAGGTTTAATGTCTTCAACCTCTTACATTTCATTTACAAAACTACAATTTATTAGTTTTCATGTACAAAATTTCGATTTCCTGTGCCTCGAGATATTAGGCATCGATGACCTATCAGCAACCGGACAAGTCTCACTTTTGAGCCGCATTCAAAGACTAATTATCTTCCCTGTAATCTGGATTGTCTCTCAAGATGACAAAGCCTTCAAGAATGGGCGAAAGAGGAATGTACCTGCACGAGAAACACGACTGTTAAAATGTGTACAGACAAAAAGAAAACTAAGGTCCTGATAGCACTTCAAGGGGGAAGTTCTCACTTCTCTGTAGCCAGCTCGGCTCGTTCACCAGCACCCAAAATAACTGGTGTTAAGTGGGTCTGAAAACCAGTGATAGTCTTGGGTTGACCTGCCTGACCGACTACATCAACAGCTTTTCCGACACGAACTGGTATTGCTAAAGGTTTAAGATTCTCATCCACAGTCAACAACATTCGCGGCTGTAACCCCAAAAAATAACACGACAAACAGGAGAAAATTAGTGCATCTATAAACACAACAAGGTTGCACATAAAACAGAACCGAGTTTCCAGTCGGGAACATACCTGCATTGCTAGGACTAGGAAGTAGAGAACAAAATGATATTTCCCCAAGATGATAGCTTTCATATCAAGACATGCATGAAGCATAATTACCAGACCGGCAAGAGCCGTCCTACAAGGGAAGAAAAGATATAGACCACAAGAATGTGAAATTATATATGTAACGTGAAATTGCTAGACTGTGATACCCATTTTACTTTTTATGACATGAATTTGAACCGAAGCTTAGATTGGATTGACAACTAGGATTTCAGAGACTGGAAGAAAGTACTTACGGTGATAGCAAGAAACGATCAGAATGATATGGATTAAGAGTTAACAAGCCTTTCCCCAAATATAGAAGACCTTGAGCAATTCGCACCTGAGAAGGACATATCAAATCAACCTCAAGTAAAACCTCAAAGCATGATTGCAAATACACAAGAAATAAACATACGAGAAGCATTACACAGAAAAGAAGACCGGCATCTCTGTAGTAATAGCTTGAAAGATTCCGAAGCATTTGAGCGATTCGAGCATTATTGGTTCCTGCACCTATCAAACCTAAGGACATAACTGCAGCCTGCAGTATTCACACAAATTTGGCAACCTTCAGAGAGCAACAGTTACAACTTTTTAGGATGATAAAGTTATTAGTCTAGCAAATCTCATTTACCATTGCAACTTCGGAATCTGTGTCGTGGCTAAGTCTGCTCAACGTGTTCATAACATCAACCTGGTAGATGGAGAGAGTTCAGTAAGCAAACAATTTAATGTATCACCAAACAACAACGTCCCTATCACTTATCCTTAAAGCAATGTAATGGGATGGATTTGCAATCATCTGATACAATTTGGAATGCACTTCAGTAAACCTGGTTAAATTGTCAGCTTACATATGTGGACTAGAGATTAAAAGCAAAATGAGGAAGTAAGAAGATAAGACACCAGAGTTCTTAATTTCATTGCTAAAGCTTTAAACTAATATAATTTCTCTGCTCAATTGCAACTGCCCGTTGAAATTGTTTATTAGATAGAACGGGAAGACGTTGGATAGCTACAATACGATTTGTACCTTTGGATTCGATATGCAGAGGAGACCAAGAGCTAAAGGAACCGCACGACGTATACTCTGTTCCCCATACTTTAAAAGATGTCCCATTGAACGAATTGCCATTTCAACCCCCAATTCCTCAGCCATTGCCACCATTGCAATTCCAAGAACAGCTGGTCCTTGATGTGTTTCACCAAGAAGATGTTGAGCGAAATGATCAAGAAGATTTTGAACCTATATTACAATGGAATCAGTAACTTTGATTGCAGACCTTTTGTTTAAAACTGTTAGACATTGATTGCAGACCTTGAGAACATTTCCAGTCCCTGCATAGGCACATGACAGCAGTGTCATATCACCATACTCTTTTAATTCCTCAGTGAAGCATTTTGAAATCTCTGCTGTTGCCTCTACACTTTCCTGTTAAACAAAGAACAGATTCCATATTAGCATGGTATCTCTTGATACAGAGATACAGAGAAAAGTGAAGCAAAATAAATAAATAAATGAGTAAACAAAACATTCATTAAGATTCAAGCAGATCAAATGTACCTGTTTCCCAAGGTATAGAAGACTGAGGCCAAGAGGCAAGAATCGAGTAAGAGGCTCCTGCAATTCTGACGCGCTTCGGCACATTAGTGCAAATGTAATAGTATCTGCTACATCTGCGTCGCAGGATCCCACACAAATCAGGCCCAAAGAGATTGCTGTGAATGCAACTACATCAAGGGGGGTTTTTGCACTTGTGAGTGTCTGAGACAACCTCCTGCATATCTGTACATCGTGTCAACAAATTAACTTCAAGTGGAAAAAAAATATATTTAATAAAGAAAATACAAACCACCCACCTTTCTTCTATATACAAGAAAGGCATTTCAGCTATACACTAATGAATTTTGGTAATCAGGCATCTAACAAAAGCACAGGCAAAAATACACTTACTTCCAATTTTAGATACCAGCCGTCTAACAAAAGGAGAAGCAAAAATACCAGCCCGTTCTGAGAACCAGCATATGCAATTCCAAGACCCATTATTGCCCCAATTCGGATAGATGAGTCATCTTTATCTATGTGATCACGCAGAAGAGCAAGTGCCTGGAAAATAGAAATTTATGTTGTAAAGATGCATTAAGTAGCTTTATATTGTGTTCTAATTCCACAAAAAGCATAATAACTCACCGGATCACAATCATTTTTTATACTGCAATTGACAATTCCAACTCCTAGTAGGGCACCAGCTATAACATGGTTGTCATTGCTATGGAAATATTTATCAATTTGAGCAAGTCCAGAGTCCACATCCCACAGTAAGATCATACCCTGTCATGAGTAACAGATGTGAGAAATCTGCAAACCACCTTAGATGAGTGATTTAAAAGTTAAATGAATACAAACCAGACTTGCAGCAGCGCTGGTCTTTCCATGTTCTTTGTTCTTAAAAAGCCAATTTCCTGAAGAAACACCACTAGAAGAGTCTGATGGAACGGTCATCAACTTATCCTGTGATGTATGCAACAATCAATATCAACATAAACTACAAACTAGTGAAGGCACTTCCCATGTAACTTTGATAATCTTTACCTGGCCAAATCCAGCATTTACAAATGCATTGACAAATGTAGCAGCTAAATTTTGTCTAGCAGAATCAACACTAGCACCAGTACTAGCCCGACCTTCAAGTAAATGTGCCTACACAAAATTAAGCAGGAAATTCATGAAAATGGCAAAGCTAACAGAAGTGTCATTGAACTACATCAGCAGATGTTGCATAAAAAACCTTGAAGAGATTGCAATTAAATATGCTTCCAGGTATAATTGCGTCATTAATATTCAAACCTTATAGATATCTTCAGGTGATTTGGGCTCCATGACTTCAATATCCCGAGCAAGGGTTAGATAACCTTCACTTAACTTTGAGTTGTTGATGATATCCTGCAATGCTTCTCTATCCTCATCCTTTGCAGCCATTTCATCATCAAGCTCAAAAGTAATACCCTGCATGAGTGGAAGTCTTCAGCGAACAGAAAGATAACCTAATGACATGTGCTGCTATAAAACTCACACATGCATTAAAAAATTCATAACTTACATGTCGAGCAATGATGTAACAGAATTGCTTCTTTCGCAGCAAGTCATCACAAACTGTAAACACTTGCTTCACATACTGGCAACAAATAAATTTGAATTGTTGGAAACAGTAAGCAAAAAAACAATTACATTTTCAAGGATAGTGTTATTTGAATCAATCATTCAGAAGTTGAACACTGCCCAGAAGTCTATATCATTAAAAAGCAACGAAATTCAGATCAAATTTAACAATTAATGATGTATCGGCTCTCTTTGAAGTTGAGTTGAGATACTAAAATTAAGACTTTCCAACAATGATCCAACCTTCATGTTATCCAGGAACAGCGCAATCTGAAGTGCATTTGAAAATTCTTCATATTTCAGATATATCTTGTACGCAGTATAAAGAATTAGCACATCATCTGGGCTGGGAAGATATCTGCATTCAATCACCACATAAAATGTCAATATCAGTAATACAGATAACAAATGCACATTGATCTTGAATCCTTGATAGAATAACATAATTTTAAAAAATAAAGATAATCCATCATTACTTTTATCAAGCACCAAAAGGCCCATTAAGTGAATTAGATTATATGACGGCTTAATACATCATTTGCCTCTGAATTTGTCCAAAAAGCTTGATTGGCCCCCTGAACTTTCAAAGTGTCCCGATAGCCCCATGAACTTGCATAAAATGTTCAGTTAGCTCCCTGAACTTGCTTATAATGTAATCAATTAATCACTCTGTTGTAAAAGAGTAAATTGAATGCAGAAGATGTGTTGCATGTACCTTAGAAATTTATTACATAATTCACAAAATAGATTAAAACAAATTAAAAAAGAAGTTATTACTTGTTCAACTATAAAACTTTTTCTTCTCCAAGATTAGAATCGCATACCTGACCTTGATCATTTTACCTTTTAAGATGCCTGCAACACATCTTCCGCATTTAACTTATTTTTTTACAATCGAGTGATTAATTGATTACATTTTAAGCAAGTTCAGGGACTAACTGAACATTTTATGCAAGTTCAGGAGGCTATCGGGACACTTTGAAAGTTCAAGGGTCAATCAAGCTTTTTGGACAAGTCCAGGGGGCAAATGATGTATTAAGCATTATAAGATTCTTACTTGATTCCACATACACTTTAAAGTTGAGCTTTCCACATAATTTGAATATTGAAATAAATACATGCCAACTTCATTTAAATTAGTAAAATGGGAAAAACAGTTTCGAAATGCCAGTTATAGCATTCTAAGTGCAGAAAGATGAATGTTTTTTAGTCTGTTCACCAACATTAAGCCAATTTCAGCTACCTTGCAGCACTCGTGAGGTATAGGCAGGTCTTCCTGAAATTTAACTTGTCAACATGATCAAACAAAATAAAGTGGTCCTCCACCTGGAGTCAAAGACCTCTAAAGCTTAAAAAAATGAAGAAAAAGATGAAAATATATGCTGCACAAATAAAACTTCAATAGATGAAAATATAAAGTAAATACTACTGCACATTACCTCGATTAAAAGGTCAACAGCTTCAGCTTCAGCATTATGCTGCAAAAACACAAACCAATATGTTTTTTGACAGCGACATGAAATGGTTGTATATTCTGCATAGCATTTGGAGATTTTATCACAGAAAAAAACAAGAATTTCTGCTTTACATCAGAATCAAACTGCCGATTCTCATTACAGGTAGAGACATGCTGATGCCAAAATTTAATTTACCTGCAAATGAAATGCAACAATTTGTATGACAACTTGCATTAGATCATCAATTGCAGTCTCCTCACTCTGCAACATCATAGACAGCAAACACCATCAAAATTTGTATAATATTATACATTTACTTTCCAAACAAGTACAGAAGAAGATTGAGCATCATGGTATAGCTACTAAAATACAAATATATATGGAATCATCAAGTAAAAAATAGCCTTCTTCTGTACAGTAATAAAAGATGTGCATATGAGACTGTTTAGAGCTAACGAAGACATCAAAAAGTTTGGGTAACTTACCAGATTAAAAAAAAAACAGCACATCATTTAAGCTGCGAATTGAAAATAAGGAGGAAACTGCTTCCATCATTCCACAATTCAACATGTCATAATCATTGTAAGAATTACTAACAACATTTACGGTGTAATTTGAGATCATTTATAAAAGATAGTTTTCTAACCTTTCGTTTTGCATACTCTTGGGCACATTCTCCAGCCAAGTTCCTGACATCAATTAGATCATATTGCTAAAACTAAAACCGGAATTAGGTGTGATGTATCATCAACTTTAAAACCTGAATATAAGAATCCTAAAAGTGGACATATTATATAGATGCTATTATACATAGGCAAATTGTGGAAAGCATGATGAGAACAAAAAATCAGGTAAACTACATGAGTGATACAACTCAAGCAATAAAGTTCCAAGGTGATACACGAGAGCGTAAAAGAGGACCAAAAAACAAGCCCAGATGTAAGACTTAACCCAAATTCTAACCAAGAGAGAAATAATTGAACTTCCTAACCAGCCCGTAAATCAATGTTCAATATAAATACTCCGACCGTTAAATACAATGCTCTGCATATGTTAAAGCCAACCTGACATATTCGTGGCCCCAGGATCCAATGCCACCTTCAGTTTCAGAGCCTAGTAGTCGGTACTTCAAACTCTCCTGAAAGACTCGTCAAACAAGGAAGTGATTACTTGATATATAAAAGAGCTTGAGATTCACATATACACAGAGAAAATAGAATAATTAGAAATTCTTTCTACCCAATACAAAATGCATGAGAAAACATGCCAATGGAAAAGGAAAATGGTTATGGGACACAAAGTTTGCCAACACCATGTATGAGCATGCTTGCTAAGCCCAATCACTCAAAAGGGAAAATAGTATCAGCTTAAAATTCCTAAATAATGGGGCATACCCTTTTTCCCTCAGCAGACATGGTTAATGCCAAAACAGACAGTATATCCGCCAAGTATTTCTGCAATTTAGAAAGAAAAACTCGGTTAGCCACAATAAAGTGACATGATAAATGGCGACACTCACCAGCACAATACATACCTTCTGTTCTGATTGGACCATTGTATCATAATATGCCTTTAGAGTTCCATAATGTGGCCGAAGAAATTTCAACGGCTTTGGAACTGAAGTCATTGAGCTTGTAGCACTTCGGATTTCCTGCCTACAAAAAGAATCACCATGAAACCTTGCAGTAATAATAATATCATAAATCCGCAGTCGTTCAATATACCCTAACAGTTGGAATTTTGCATTTTCTCCCACCATTTAGGAGCAATGAGAGATGAAAAGTATGTGCAAGTCCCTATTGTAGTCATACATGAATATCAGAAGTGTAGCTTCACAATTGACAGGTCATTGTTTTCAAAATGGTCATTTTCATGTCAGGTCTGTTTTCTAGCCATACAAAAAAAAAAGGACACCCATATATGTTAATCTCTTAATTCATTTAATTACTTTGGAAACAAATCTTTGCGTTTTCATTCCTCTGTGGTTATGACAATTATTACTAATTGGGTTCAAGAAGTAAAAGATTCTTCTTGAACAAAAACAAACTTCCACAGGGATCACGATCCTGAACAAAAATAAAAACAAAAGCAAAACAGATTCTTGAATTACCTCATTCGCTGTAGAGCAACCTTCTGCAATCCAGGATCAGGATCCTGAATCCTTTCCACGTACAACTCCAACTGCTGCTTCAATGCGATGTCCTCATCTGACTGCAGATGAAAGAGCACATAGGTATAATGTAAACCAACATAGCACCATATATATGCACAAAACACAAAACCCCAATACTTCACGAGACTTCAATTTCCTAACCCATTCTCCCTAAGTCTCCAAAACCCGAAAGAATCTATACTAGCCAGATACCACAAAGTCACGACACAAATTCCAAGTAAAAATATCGACTCCTAAAATTGCCCCTCGCATTGTGAAAATTAACTCACCAAATCCTTATTCTTCTTGTCGTCCTTCTTCTTTGGGTCCTTAGACGGCACTTTCACCGTCGCCTCCTCCTTTGAGGTGCCACTGCCGCTAGCATTGTTGTTAGTTGCGGGAGCCATGAGAGATTACTGGGAAAGCTTTCCCGCTTGGAGAAGAAGAAAGATAACAGAAAACTGGGAGTATTTGATATTTACCGTTTGGAGAAGAAGAAAAATAACAGAAAACTGGGAGTATTTGATATTTCCCGCCTTGGAGAAGAAGAAAAATAACTGAAAATTGGGAGTATAATGAACAATATCTACGTCTCTTAAAAAAACAATTTCTACGTGTCTTGCATTTAATTTAATCTGGTTATTAGATAGATAACTAAATCTCGAATTAAATTCGATTATTAATTTTATAAATGGTTTTAGTGGTTATATTGGTTATTTTAGATAATTTGCTAAAGTTTTATAAATGAATGAGGATTACATAAAAAAAAAAAAAACACAAATAGATTCCGGTTCATTATGCCAAAAATTAGGCGTAACTAAAGATAAGACCGTCACTTGTTAAAGAGTGAGTGAATTTGATTTGTGTTTGTTAACAGAATGAAATTTAGGGTATTTGTTTGTAAATTTTTAAATCATAAGGATGCCGATAGAAAACAAGTTTATTTTTATACTTTTTCCTTAATTTTTTTATATTTCTATAAATATTATACAAAATTTATTTTATCATTCCAATATTCATAATGTTTGATTAATATTTAAATGTTTCACAAAATAAAATTTAAAACTCTAAAAAATTGTATGATAACTATTTTATTATACTTATATGTTATGTCATTTTTTATAATCCGAAAACTTATATTATGAATAAAGAAACAACACATCATTCTAAATACAAGAAGAAACATAAGAATTTCCATATAAGAGAAAGACCGTAAACGAACTCGATTGAGGAATGCCCGAGCAACCTCAAAAATATCCCCTAAGATTAGACCCAACCAATTTGGCAAAATTTGACCTCTTTTCACTAAATTGATAGCTGAAACAGAGTCGAATGCAATTAAAATGGTTTGATCTCCACAATCCTGAACCATGCGTAACGACCAAAGAATTGCTATTAATTCCGCGTGAAATGCAGAAATAGTAGACTCAATTGGACCTTCACCAAACATGATACCAAGCTATTACAATCCCGTACCACCATACAAAAAAGCCCTATAACGACCTGACTGAAAATGATGCGTCGCAATTAAGCTTGTAAAAGTTCAAAACAGGGGGCTGCCACCTAACCTCTCTTGACAAAATATTAGCTCTCAACCTTAATTTATGATTATTGCCTTGAATTATCCCTGGAACATCAGCTCTCATATTATAAGCATGATAATTGCCATACAAATTCCCAGGTACAGCAGTTCAAAGCCAAATTCAAACCTGCAATTAGAAAAATTAATTCCTTGGTGCATAATATTTTGTGAGCCATCATCAGCTACCTAATCTTCAATTCCACCATCAGCTACATCACTCCGTGGCATATCCAAATTGAGACAAATTCCTGCGGATTTAAAACCATTAAATTGATAGCTCCCAACTGTCGGGGATTGATATAAGATATGACTGTGCCTTAACTATCAGTTCGAGCTTTTAGTTTAATCGGTTTCATGATATGGTATTAGAGCCTCGTCGACCAGACGGTCGAGGGTTCAAGTCCCGACAACCTCATTAATTTGTGGAATTAAAAACACAAGGTGGGATGAGCATGTGTTGTGCACGCTGCAAACCCAAGAGACATTTGCGTGTGGGGGTGTATCGGAGATTGATATAAGATATGATTGGGCCTTAATTATCAGTTCGAGCTTTTAGCTTTTAGTTCGGTTCCATGACACCAACCACTCTTTTACCAGTCCATTTCGAACTCCCATTCCTATATAACCCAACATGATTAGCAGCAAACCGACGATCTGCATAATAACTCGCCACATCTCCATTCAAACTATAATTCCTTCCACCCACCAATTGAATTTATTTTAAAAATATGTATTTTATATTTTTTAGTTTTTATATACATTGAATTTTTATTATATTTTTAATGGGTAAATTACACCCATGGCCATTGAACTTTACCCTTTTTAATATCGTGGCCACTGAACTTCAATTCTTTACGGTATAACCATTGAACTTTACACTTTATTACACCAGTGGCCACTGTGACCATTGACCAATGTTTTTTTACCTTTGATTCTCCATTTTCACATGTTCTCTCTGTCATTTTCTCTTTTTAAAACCTAAAGTATATTTTTACCCTTCTCATTCATCTCTCTAAAACCAGTACATCTCTCTCTCTCTCTAACTCTCCTTTCTCTCTCTAACACCATTAAATCTCTCCCTAACTCTTCTTTCTCTTTCTAACCTACCTCTCCAATTTATCTCAAAAAAATGAATCAATGGGGGACAATTACAAAACTAGCACCTTTTAAGGTGTTAGTTTTCTTTTATAACTCATTTTGAAAAACTAACACATTTCATTAACTAAATTCCAACCTTGCCCTTGTCTCTAACCTTATTATAACGTTGTCTTCCCCGTCTTTCTCTTTTTCTCGCTCTCTCTCTCTCTCTAAAGAACAAATCAATTTACAGAATACGAACAATAATCAATCCAACCCACAGTTTGTGCTTTAAGATTCCATACAATCATGTGGGTTTTTCATTTGTTTTTGGTTCCATTTAAGCTTCGTCCATTCATGGACAAGATGTAGCATTTTGTTTATCTAAAACCCAATGTATATTGTTGATGTTGCCTTTTTATGTTATTCCTGGTCATGCGAATCCCTAAAAACAGTGACATTGTTGTAGGAAGATGCATTTTGGGTTGGAACATCACTGTGCGATTTTTTTCCGAAATGGTCGATATCCGTTGATATCTTATGAATATCAACAGACATATCTGCGTCAATATTTGTCGAAATTGACATTGATATCGACATATATCGACCTCAGTTAAATGTGATTTTCTATTCTAAATCATAAGATTCAAACACAAAACACATAAAACATAGATAAGAACAATATTTTTTATATTATAATAAAGAAAAAAGTACATAAAGCATTAAAAACGAACAAAAACATAATAAACAAAAGAGACACAAACACAAAACACATAAACAAAAGAGACACAAACACAAAACACATACTAACAAAAGTACATAAACATTAAAAACAAAAAAAATACATAAACTAAACATTCAGATACTCAGAACCCAAAAGGGCGTCATCATAGTCCCTCTTGGACTTCTCCAACTGCCTTTTGAGGCGCCTGATCATCCTCTTCAGCCGCCTGTTTTGTTCCTAAATTGACTCTAGATGGTCAGTCAAGGCTTCTGCAGCGAAAGACATGGTGTTCGCCATGCCCCTCATGAAGCGGATTATTTCGTCTGTCCCCGTCATGAAATGAAATTATGAATGAAGCTATAAATGCTTCGAATTTAGGCAGAGGAGGTGGTGGAGGTGGCGTTTCCATTTTCAGTTTCAAGAGTCTTTAAGAGTTTACTAGAATGAATAACTATGAACATACAAATCGTATATTTATAGGAGAAAGAACCTTAATGTTCATGGGGAATCTTAACAGACAAGACTCATCTTTAATTGATAGAGTGTTATTCGAAATAGAGTGATAGTCAAAGTGATCATTAACTGCATTTAATGCTCATTAACAGATCATTCTAGAAAAACGTCTCTTGATCTTTCGTCGATCTCTCTCGATATATGATAAATATCGACAGGTAACACGAGAGTGCATTTCGGTGAGATATTGGTCGATATATGATGATCGTGGTCGATATATATGTAATATCGACAGTTATCGACAGAGGAGTTAGTCTTATGTGTCGATATGTGTCGATATATATGTTATATCGACATATATCGATGGATCTTATAGTTTGAAATGTGTATACCATGATATGTTTTGGTAGCTTTCTTCGTTAATTTACAAATAATATATAATTTACTTCTTTTTTTATGATAATGCAGAAATATGTCCACCCCGAATACTTGTCTGTGTATGCTTTCGTGGGATGGAGAATGGAAAAAAGAGGGGCTCATGGACACAATGATATACGTTGGTGGTCAATCGAAGGTGCTCCATTTTTCAACGCCAACTGATTATCAAACTTTGAGACATAGAATTCACGCTTCGTTGAACGTTGATGCAACCTGTTTTGACATACAAACAGCAATGCACACAACATATGGTCCAAATAAACTTTTTGGAAGATTAGCAGACATAGTGGATGACAGTGATATTGCTGGATTCGTTGAGTTTTGTCGATGGAATAAACCTGATGTGATGCCATTATATGTTTCTATGACACCGCGAACAAGTGTTGCGGAAGTAAGACGACCACTTGTTACTGAAGTACGACGACCAAGTGTTGTGGAAGTAAGATGACCAATTGTTGCGGAAGTACGGCGACCAAGTGTTGCTGAAGTACGGCCACAAAATGTTGCTGAAGTAGAGGCAACCAGAATAAGTTCTTGTGTTCCCAACATAGTAATTGAGACTCGTGCTCCGGCAAAACATGTCATGAATTCATATACCCAATCTCCTCTTGGGCTAGACGATATTACATTAGATCATAATTTTGGGTATGAGAATGTAGTGAACGGGGATGATCAAGGATATGATAATGGTTGTGATAATGATGATCATGGATATGATACCGATTACAATGGATATGACAATGATGATCACGTATATGATAACGATGATCGCCAAAGATCCGTTTCAGAACCATCGATTGATAATGTTCAACCAAGTTTGAATGAGATTGATGATGAAATAATAATGAGAAGGAGAACGGATCCATTTCGGTATATTCCACAAGTACCAGAGGAACTGGCCATTCTGATGAAAATTACTGAATCTTCAGGGGATGGTGGTTTGAAGGCGCACGATATGTTCAAAAGCAAACGAGAACTGCAAGATGCACTTGGGAGATATGCAATTGATAATATGTTCGAATGGAAGGTGCACAGATCAACTAAGTCTTTGTTTGAGGTCTGATGCAAACATTTTGATACATGTAAGTGGCGGGCTAGAGGTGGAGTCATACTAGGTTCAGATATGTTCATGCTCCAAAGATTTGACAGTATGGACAGTCACACTTGCGATAGGGGTGGACAACTATTGCCGCATTATAGGCAAGCGGGGAAACGAATCACAGGTATCATACTTAGTGATAAGTTAGATATGGAGAATCGAGTGTACCGTCCAAGTCACATCATTTGGGAGATTGAAAAATTGTTTTCAATCAACCTATCCTATATGCAAGCTTGGAGAGCAAGATGTTGGGCGATAGATAGCACTAGTGGTTCACCTGAAGAATCGTACATGTTGTTACCTGACTATTGTGAGACATTGAAATTTGTTAATCCAGGTACGGTGACACATATTGAAACTAACGATGAAGATCATTTTAAATTCTTCTTCATGGCTATGGGTGCTTCAATCCGGGGTTTTAACGCACATATTCGCCCCGTTATATGTGTAGATGGAACACACTTAAAAGTTAAATATGGCGGAGTACTTTATGTTGTAGTTGGAAAGGATGGTAATAATCAAATTTATCCACTTGCATTCGGAATTGGTCCAAATGAATGTAATGAATCATGGGCTTATTTCTTCACCAGGTTGAAGGAATGTATTGGTGATGTTGAAGACCTAGTCATAATATCAGACAAGAATAAGAGCATTGATTATGCAGTCAATATGGTGTATCCAAATGCGGTACATGGAAGTTATACTCAACATTTAAAACAGAATGTGAATGCTAAATTTGGGGGCGGAAAAAAGTTAGACATAGTGTATTGGCAAGTTGCAAAAGCCTGGCGGACCTCTGATTTTTTGGAAACCAGACTTCGTACATTATGCCCAGGGGCAGTGGACTACTTAGAGGAAGCTCGAAGAGAGAAATGGACACGTGCGTACTTTTCCGCACGTCGTTATAACATTATGACGACAAACATATCAGAATCCTTCAACGCTAGAATGGGAGACACTAGACGTTTACTGATCACATTGTTGGTTGAGTATATAAGGACAATCCTCCAAGCATGGTTTCATGAGAGACGCACAAAAGCAGGTTTGATATTGGGACTTATTTCTATTATAAGGTACTAAGAGTTGTTATATACTGCTAATATATGAAAAATGTTTTTTGCAGGAGAACGAGAGACATATTTGTCCGCATTTTATAACAAGAAGATGCATAAACATGTCAATAAGTCAGTTCGTTGTTCATATAAGCCCATCGATGCTCACAATTTTGAAATCGGCGATCGAGGAAATGGTGGAATTGTGAATTTACAGGCGGGAACATGCACGTGTAGGAAATGACAATTGTCACAGTTTCCATGCAAACACGTATGTAAGATTGCATCAATGCATCAATTAGAGAATGCATATGCGTGGGTGCATCGTTACTACAAAAATGAGACTGTACGATTGTCATGCATTGAGCCCATACATCCACTGGGCCACCAGTCTGAATGGAACATTTGTGAGACTCCTATGAGGGTGCTTCCTCCTAAAAAGGCTGCACCTAGAGTGGGTCGTCCGAGAAGTCAAAACCGAATGCCATCGAGGGGCGAGGAGGTAACTCCAATAAGATGCACCAGGTGCGAGAATACTGGTCATAATCGAGCGAATTGTACTAGTATGTTACGAGTTCCATCACGGCTTCCACCTACAATATCGAGTGAAGCAAGCTGCTCTAAGAACTCAGCTGGAAAATAGTGTACTCTAGTATATTTTGTATTGATAATTTATGACTGAGATTCTATGTATTTTGTAATGATAATTTGTGATTGAGATTTTATGTCTTTGGAATCAGGAGTTTATGCAATAATGTGATGTACATCCTGATCGACAATAGCCGATATGGGTAAATATTGACTACATACTTGCCGATATGGGATAAATATCGACCACATACTTGCCAATATGGTTTAAATATCGACTACATACTTACCGATATGGGATAAATATCGACAATAACAGTTTACCAACAACAACATAACAATAACAGTTTATCAACATTAACAGTTTACCAACAATAAAAGTTTATCAACATTAATAGTTTACATTAATAATTTACCAACAAACGTTTACAGCTTACAAACTTTTACAATCCAAGCAAATTAGCCCTGGCAATTAGATCATTATGGTTGAACAAGCGTTGGTTGAAGAGTTCCAAGCACACCCGCTACCGATAGAAACGTCCATCAGACCCGGAGAAGCCATAATCCGTACAAAATGGCCCTTTTTCAACATAATACTGAGCAAAAATGCATAGGAAGATACCATAATCATTGGATTTGCGGAGCTGTTGTGGGCACCCGCGAGCCCTCTCCCACTTTATCAATCGATTACCATTATCAGGCCGCCCACTTTTCTTCCAATAATCGGCCTCTTCCATTGTTCTTGTCATAATACGAAACCGGGGTTCTAGCCATTTGTCTATTGATTCGTTGGAGGCATTTGACTCTAGACTATCATAGAACTCCATCCTCATCTCTTCCACGTAGAACACCCCTATTGGTCCCGTGTGATTAGTTCCAAGGGGGGTTAGGAACTAATATAACTTTTTTCGCTAATTAATCTTGCTGACTTAGTTATTTTAGTAATTTGAGCAGCTCAGCTTTGGTCAGCTTGGGTGAGCTTAGCGTAAGACAGCTTTAGTCAGATGCTGACTAAGACTGTTTTACTTGAGAGATGGGAATTGACTCTCTTGTAGTCAGTTTCTAACAGTTTATATGCTGAGCAAATGCAACAAACAATACAAGCACAAATATATATATATATTTGAGAGAGTTAGAAATTACTCAGTATCACTTATTCTGGTTCGGCCTCTCTGCCTACGTCTAGTCCCCAGAATCCTCCGGGCTTTTAGAATCCAATACTGAGCTCTTTAAAGGTAGCGCACAAACCGATTATAGGCAGTTGAATATGCAAGAGTACCGTCCTCTATTCTTCTACTCAACTCCTACTAAGCACCACAACCTGATGCTTAGATTTCTCTACCACTAAATGTTTACAACCAAACACTCAGCACAACACTCTCAATATTTCAATTGATACAATTTGTTCTCTTTCAGAGGGAGAACACTTTAGATGATTACAGAGAATCAAACTAGCATTTACACAGGAATAGAAAGTGAGTGTAAGATCTTTTTCTTGTTTTGAAGTGCTTTGAACTTGTATTTTTCTCTCTTGTATTTTTTTTTGTGCTTTTTCAATCGGCAATAATCCAAGGATTTTGATTGTCCTTATATAAGAGAAAATCTGTGTTGGATCATTTTGAAATGATTTAGCCGTTGATGTTAAAACTGCTCTTTTAGGGAACAACTTCTGGTCAGCTTCAGACTGTTCCGGCCATTCCTTTCCTTTGTTTTCCTTGAGGCGTCAGACTTTGTCTTCTTGCATCAGAATTGTCTCTTTGTGCCAGTTGTCTTTTACTAATAATCCATTGACCCATACATCTCGGAATGTGTCCTTTGCGTTATTCCAAGGAATCAATTATTGGCGCAGAAGGATGGCAATCATTGTCTTCTAGTGAATGACTCTTTTATGCTGTCCTGAAGATTCACCCAGCTTCTACTGTGTTATTCATTGTCTTTGGCATCTTTAATGCTGAGTTCACTTTTAGTTGGCTCAACTTTGTAAGACAATTGTTTCGACGGCTTCTCATGCTGAGTTTTATCTCACTTAGCTCTGTTGGACTATAAACCTCAATCTTTTGATGCTGAGTTCGATTTCACTCAGCTTGATCATGAGACTTCTATACTGAGTTTTATTTCACTTAGATTGTTCTGTCATCTCATGCTGACTTTGTCCTGTTTTACTTTTATATCTATTTATATTTATATTTATACTCAACATTGAACAAACGGATTAGTACAATTAAAATAAAGCACTTAAATTTGATTGTCTCTTAATCATGGATGATTTTGTCAAATCAAAATCTTGTGGAAAGGTGTTTCAACAACCCCGAGTAACCAGTGTTCTCCTTTGTAGTTGATAGGAATTAGCACATGTTTAACCTCCTACCAAGGGCGAGTTCGAAACTCTTCCATCCCATTGATTCGATCTACAAACAACTTGGTTTGTTCCTATTTTTCGGGTTTGTCATGATTCTTGGTCATATTTGCCATCTCCATGAATCCAAAGAAATTTGAGTCGATGGCAGTCCAATCCGGACTCTAATGGACGTTTTTTCCGTTCAATAACCACAAAAATGCATTTACGAGTTGTACACAGACAAAAATAGGTAGAGACACATATTAGTAAGGACCCAAATGGCTATAATGCGCCGATATGGATGGGATATCGACGCATCCAATTGAATGATGCGTCGATATGAATGGTATATCGATGCATCCAAGTGAATTATATACACCAAAACATACAAAGTGAGCAGTATCTTACTTGGATATCTATGTACTTTCCAGTTATCTCTGCATCTTCAAACCACGATACAGTCTGTCCCCATTCGGTTCCACCTAACTGCCTCAACAGATCACGGGGCGTATTCTTCTTCCAGTCATCATAGGCCTGTAGGAGGTGTCCTTTTATACGATCGCGACCATCGTGTTGTTCTATCGGATACTGATCATCATCATCAGCAAAATGATAATTCATCCGAGGATCAATGAATGGTGACTGAAGGTCTTCACATCTAACTTTGAAGCAAAGCTCCCTGGGTTTGAGGTCTTCACATATGATCTCCCTTGTTAAAAGGGTATGACAGAGGACTCCTGCAAATATTGTATTGGTCATATCACAATACTGCCCGAAGCAACTCTTCCTAAATAGATTTACTTGGTTTGGTGTTAAACATTCCTTTATATGTTTTGCTGCTTCTAGGTTACACCTAACTATGATGACGCTTTCCGTTCCAAATGCTTTTTTGTATTTATATTCAGAGCCCTCCTTGGCTTTCTTGGAAGAAGAGCCATGCTCATCTCTCTTCCTCTTGTGTCCACGATCATGCTGAAATTTATTATAGATATGTCATCAGCTAACATACAATTAAGCTAATGAAAAAGTTGAGCTAGAATGAGCTAACATAGGCTAAAATAAGAGAGATATCGACAATTAGGTCATTGATATATATGATCTATCGACAATTAGGTCGTCGATATATATGATCTATCGACAATTAGGTCGTCGATATAAGTTCTATCGACAATTAGGTAGTCGATATCTATGTTCTATCTGCAAATATATCATTGATATCTATGTTCTATCGGCAAATAGGCGTTCCATCAACAATTAGGCTGTCTATATCTATGTATTATCTACAATTAGGTTGTCTATAGAACATACATATCGACGAATTTCGACAAAACCGAACGATTTCCTAACACCAGATGAACTCAGATAAACCCTAACACCAGAAGAAGTAAATGAAACGAAAGATTCCTTCTCAAACCCAACAAATGTACATACAATACAAGAACCCAGCAAATGTAAATACAATACAAAAGTGAATCGCAAATGTAAAGTCAAGTTATTTACCCTCTTTTTCGTCCTTCCTTCTGAATTTGATTCGTTGTCTGAGCTTCGTGTTCTCGCCATGTCCACTCGAAGTAACAGAGATTCGCCGGATGAAATATATAAAATCGGGCAATGAATCGCCGGAAAGTTAGAGAGATGGATAACGGGGTGTTAGGTTAGAGAGATGGAAGTTCGAATGTTAGAGAGCGGGGAGCAGAGTGTTAGAGAGGAGGGCAAGGTTGGAATTTAGTTAATGAAATGTGTTAGTTTTGGTGAGTTTTTCAAAATGAGTTAGAGAAGAAAACTAACACCTTAAAAGGTGCTAGTTTTGTAATTCACCTATCAATGGGAGACAACTGGAGATTTTTCTCACTCTTTAACTTTACCAGCTGATTTAGCTTCTTCCCACTTTCTTCCTTCTTCCAATCCCATCCTTGAAAACAGGTTCTCTTTTCCTGATAGTTTTACTTGTTTGTCTCACATTATCAGTTGTCTGATTTTATGATTTGGCAAAAATTTCGCATTTACGCTTAGAGAAATACGAATTTGGATTTCTTCAGTGCTTAGATTTGTATTCATATGATTTTATAATTTGTTATTTACAAACAGAAACACGAAGTGGAAGCTAAGGATCTAGTTGCCGCAAGAAAAGTTCAGAAGGCAGACCGTGGAAAATTGAGAAGAGATTGATTAAAAAAGCAAGATGGAGAGAGAACCCAGCGAAAAGAGAATACAGAAGCCATTGATATGGTTCTTTGCTCACAGAGAAAGAGAAAGAGAAAGAGAAAGAGAAAGAGAAAGAGATGAAGAGTAAAATGAAAATTTTAGGTTTTATAAATGTGAAAGGAGAGTAACAGCCGGTTAAAAGGGGAGTCAACGGTTGAAAAATGCTGGTCAATAGTCATAGTGGCCATCGATGTAATAAAGTGTAAAGTTCAATTGTCATACCGTGAAGAATTGAAGTTCAGTGGCCATAGGTGTTTTACCTTATTTTTAATTCATTATTGGATTTATAAATTTAACATTTTTAATTTTATTTATATAAATTTTATAAGTTAAAATGTAGATAAAATATTATTTTTCACATTATTTTTTAATATCGGTTGAACCTCTAACTCTTGGCCCTTTGTTTTTTCCGATTCTTTAACCGGTCCGGTTTTGATAACCATGGCCAAGACATTCTTTCAGGATTTTTGCAATTTCTTTTAGCATATATGATCTTTTTGTAGTTTACCTTTTTGTGTAAGACGTCATTTCAAACTCCTCCAAGGGTCGCTCTTTCCAAGCTCCTCCCTATTTATGTGTCAGTCATGGAACGGACCTCGAATTCTTCGCTTTGGCGGCCTCATTAGAGCATCTCTAACAGAGGATGCTTAAACGAGTGCCAAATGATGTGGTATTGAGTTTGACAACTTTCAAATGGTGCCTACTATTGGAGTGATGGTGAGTGTCAAGCATTGTTGCCACTTTTTGGCAACCTTGCTTTAAGGCTGCCAAATTTTTTTAATATAAAAAAAGTGATTTACTTGATTATTATTGATGCACATTTTTTATAAGTTTCTCTCTCCTTTCACTATTGGTTGACAATATTTATAATTAAAATAAATTATATATAAAGTAAAGATTTGTGGGGCCATTATGATAAAAAGTTTCTCATTTTTTAACAAAAGTTGCCAAGAGAGTTGTGGATGATTAAGTTAATAAAATATTATATTTTAATATGATGTGTTAAGTTTTGACACTTTTTATAGTAATCTCTGCTGAAGATGCTCTTATAAAATCACTCGTCTCGATACCAAAGAGACATTTCACTTGTCCCTTTTATTTCTTTTAAAACTTTTTCCATTCACAGTTAAGAAACCATGAACAACAAGCAAAATGCTTGATTCTATTTATTATATATATATATATATATATATCAATATATACACTGCAAAGAGAAATAACAGAAGAGGAAGATAAACATCTAAAATATCCTTAGGGCTACATTATTTCTAATAGTTTTTTTAGTCAAAAGTTATTCTATTTCTAACGTGATACGTGGTCGTTTTAAAACATTATTAATGGAGTACTCTCTTTAATAATGAATATGGTTATATTTAATAAAGTTTTCATTCTAATATAAAAAATCAAAATTATTAATTATTTTATAATATATACATAAACGGTTCGGTTAATCAAAATTGGAGACTTTTTATATTTAAACCAAAACCTCCAATTTGATGATGGATTTTGGATTTGGTTTTTCAATTTCTGGTTTAATCACCGGATTCTTTTTGCCAAACCCTATCAAGTGGGATATTTTTTTATGTCAACTATTTAGTACCTCCATTTTAATTAGAAATTCTTAATTTAATACGGATTAAATACACCATTGGTCACTGAACTTACATAATTATCTTAAAATGGTCATTCAACTTCAATTTGTCTCAATAAAATTATTTAACTTTGAATTTTGTTTCAATTAGGTCACTATGCCGATTTCAGTGATTAAAAAACATTAGAATGATGACATACGTGACACGTCTGCATGAGTCAATTCAAATCTCTGACCGAAACGAAACATGACATCCACGTATGTGTCACATCGCTATCACATATCGGTTATTTTTATGAAAAAAAAACAAAATTTAGTTTTTTTTATAAAAATAACCGACACGTGGATGTCATATATCGTTTCGGTCAGAGTTCTGAGTTCACTCATGCTGACATGTCACTTGCGTTATCATTTCGATGCTTTTTAATCACTAAAATCGACAAAGTGGCCTAATTGAAACAAAACTCAAAGTTGAGTGATTTTATTGAGACAAATTAAAATTGAGTGACCATTTTAAGACAATCATGTAAGTTCAGTGACCAATGTTGCATTTAACCCATGAAAACACATACAAACTTATCATAATTTCAAGTTTTTTTTTTTTTTTTGGATGAAAATGCATATATCTTCATTAAATACGAAAACAACAAGTACAACAAGAAACGAGAAAGGTAAAAAACCTTACAAAATTCACAATGGGACGAAAATGACTACAAAGAGCATAAAAAGCCATAAAAGGTACAAAACCAACAAAAAACATATACTTCATTGAAACCCAAATCCACAGAAAAACAACTGCAATCGAATCTTCATCATTTAGACCCTTCTGAACATTTGCATTTGAGTCATTTCGTTTGTTGAGCCCCTAAAAAAAATAGGTTTTCAATAATAATAAAACAAAATTTATACTTAGAAAATAAATATTTAAGAATTAAAATTTTATGGACGAGACCCTTGCTATTTGAATAAATTCCATACTTTCCTAAAGTATTATCCTGACTTTAACAGGATGGCAACATGTCAGGGATTATCCGAAAACTGCGGGTATTTGAGCCGATGAGAACGGAGAATAACCGAAAAAAGTGGGGATGGTGATGGGAGCGGTAGACATTTTATTTTCGAAATTGAAATTGTGATAGAGATGGAAATTACTATATCCGTCCCGCGAAGACCTCACACCGTCCCCGTATAAATCTTTATGGGAATTATTGAAAAACCCAAATGAATTATATATATATATATATATATATATAGTAGAGTTCTCAATGGTGAGTCTTCATCCATGGAGACTAATATATTCTAATTAAATGACCTGTTATAGCAGGTTACCAATAAGTTATCAGGTTACCTAGAGGCATATTTCTCTCTCTATAATAAATGATTTGACCTTATAAATATTTTTAAATAAAAAGTCCTCCAAATTATTTATTCACCCTCTCATTAATTGTTATACATTGAATTCAACAAAAAAAAAAAAAAAAAAAACTACCATTAAGTTTTACATAAACTTCATATTTGTAAACTTTCCTTATTTTTCTCCCTTAAATACATAATGCTTCTAGTCCAACTTTTTGCTGCTGCCCCCCGCCTCCACTTAATTAAAGACTTCTTTGATTTTCCTTTCTTTTTTCATTTTTATTCAATACATTATTTTCAACAGTTTCTTCGATTTTTTTGATAATTTTTCGTTAAATGATTATCATTTAAAATTTTGACAATTTTGATTTGGAATGTTTATATGTTACACTTTATTATAATTTTTAAATTTAATAAGAAAAAGTGAAGTCAAATTTATTTATTTTTTACATATAAACATAAATAAATAGAATAAGTTATAAATTTAGCTCTATAGTAATTAGAGATAAGTTGTAAAAAATACTCCTAACATTTACAACTAGGAGCAATTTTACCCCCAACATTTAAAATGATGCAATTTTATCCCTCACGTTGGCAATGAAGAGCAACTTTACTCTTAATGTTGTCAAATTGGATCAATTTGAGAAATAATCATAAAACATGTATATTTTGTTCCTTATTCTACACCAATTGCGCATCGGTTCATTTTCAAAAAAAATCATATTTTCTGTGATTTAATAATAGAATTAGAGATTACGTTACGTTATGTTACGTTACGTTACGTTACGCTACGCTACGTTACGTTACGTTACGTTACGTTACGCTACGCTATGTTACGTTACGTTATGTTATGTTAGGGATTGTAAGCTCAATGACTGTTTATAAATAAATGAAAGCTTAAAGAAGTAAAAAAAGCTAACGATTTTAAATTGAGCTTACAATCCTAAGAATTTATAGATTGAGCTTAGGATCCTAAGGATTTATAAATTGAGCTTATAATTATTACGTTACGTTATATTACGTCACGTTACGTTAGCTTACTTATGTTACGTTATGTCATATTATGTTACGTTACATTACATCATGTAAAGTTACATTACGTTAGGTTACGTTACGTAAAGTTACTTAAAGAAGTAAAAAAAGCTAAGGATTTTAAATTGAGCTTACAATCCTAAGAATTTATAGATTGAGCTTATGATCCTAAGGATTTATAAATTGAGCTTATAATTATTACGTTACGTTATATTACGTCACGTTACGTTAGAGTACTTATATTACGTTATGTCACATTACGTTAAATCACATTACGTCATGTAAAGTTACATTACGTTACGTTACGTTGCGTCATGTTATGTCACGTTACGTTACATTACGTCACATCACATCATGTTACGTCACGTCACGTCACGTTACGTTAAGTTAGCTTTCATTAAGTTTCACTAAGTTACATTATGTTATTTTACGTTATGTTAAGTTATGTTACAATAAGTTACATTAAGTTACATTATGATAAGTTACAGTAAGTTACGTTACGTTGCGTTACATTATGTTACGATACGTTACATTATATTACATAATTTTATTTTATGTTACGATACGTTACATCATATTACATTATTTTATTTTACGTTATGCTACATTACGTTATGTTATGTTACATTATGTTACCATTATGTTAAGTTATGTTTTATTACGTTACGTTATTTTACATTAAGTTAACTTATGTTACGATAAGTTACATTACATTACAATAAGTGATGTTTCAATTGAGTGATGTGTCAGTTCAGTGATGTTTCAGTTCATTAATGTTTCAGTTTAGTAATGTTTAAGTTTACTAATGTTTCAGTTTAGTAATATTCAGTTTGGTAATGTTTAAGTTCAGTAATGTTTAAGTTCAGTAATGTTTGAGTTCAGTTATGTTTGAGTTCAGTAATGTTTCAGTTTAGTGATGTTTCAATTTAGTAATGTTTCAGTTGAGTAAAGTTCCAGTTTAGTAATATTTCAGTTCAGTGATGTTTCAGTTAAGTGATGTATATTTCAGTTCAGTGGTGTTTAAGTTCAGTAATAATTCAGTAATGTTTCAGTTTAGTAATATTTCAGTTTAGTAATGTTTCAATTCGATAATGTTTTAGTTTAGGGATGTTTTAGTTCAGTAATGTTTCAATTGAGTAAGGTTTCAGTTTAGTAATATTTCAGTTCAATGATGTTTCAGTTCAATGATGTTTCGGTTTAATGATATTCAGTTTAGTAATATTTCAATTTAGTGATGTTTCAGTTTAGTGATGTTTCAGTTCAATAATGTTTTGGTTAAGTGATGTTTTGATTTTAGTGATGTTTCGGTTTAGTGATATTCAGTTTAATAATATTTCAGTTCAGTGATGTTTCAGTTTAGTCAAATTTCAGTTCAGTGATGTTTCAGTTCAGTAATGTTTTAGTTGAGTGATGTTTTAGTTTAGTGATATTTCAGTTTAGTAATGTTTTAGTTGAGTGATATTTCAGTTCAGTGATGTTTCAGTTTAGTGATGTTTCAGTTGAGTGATATTTGAATTGAGTGATGTTTCAGTTTAGTAATATTTCAGTTTAGTAATATTTAGTTTTGTAATCTTTGAGTTTAGTGATGTTTCAGTTCAATGATATTTCAGTTCAATAATATTTCAGTTCAATTATGTTTCAGTTGAGTAATATTTCAGTTTAGTGATGTTTTAGTTCCGTAATATTTCAGTTCAGTAATGTTTCAGTTGAGTATTGTTTTAGTTTAGTAATGTTTCAGTTCAGTAATGTTTCAGTTCAGTAATATTTCAGTTGTAATACTTCAGTTTAGTGATGTCTTAGTTCAGTAATATTTCAGTTCAGTGATGTTTTAGTTCATTAATATTTTAGTTCAGTAATGTTTCAGTTCAATAATGTTTCAGTTTAGTAATGTTTCAATTCAGTAATGTTTCAGTGCAGTTATGTTTCAGTTCAATAATGTTTTAATTGAGTAAGGTTTCGGTTTAGTAATATTTGAGTTCAGTCATGTTTCAGTTAAGTGATGTTTCAGTTCAGTGATGTTTTGATTCAGTGATATTCAGTTTAGTAATATTTCAGTTTAGTGATATTTCAGTTTAGTGATGTTTCAGTTCAGTAATGTTTTAGTTGAGTGATGTTTCAGTTCAGTAATATTTCAGTTCAGTAATGTTTTAGCTGAGCGATGTTTCAGTTTAGTAATGTTTCAGTTTAGTGATGTTTAAGTTCAGTAACGTTTCAGTTTAGTGATGTTTAAGTTCAGTAATGTTTCAGTTTAGTAATGTTTAAATTCAATAATGTTTTAGTTCAGTAATGTTTCAGTTGAGTCATCTTTGAGTTCCGTAATGTTTCAGTTCAGTGATGTTTCAGTTCAGTAATATTTCAGTTTAGTAATGTTTCAGTTTTGTAATCTTTGAGTTCAGTGATGTTTCAGTTCAATGATATTTCAGTTCAGTAATATTTCAGTTCAGTAATATCTCAGTTTAGTGATGTTTTAGTTCAATAATATTTCAGTTCAGTAATGTTTCAATTGAGTAATGTTTTAGTTTAGCAATGTTTCAATTTAGTAATGTTTTAGTTCAGTAATGTTTCAGTTGAGTAATGTTTCAATTTAGTAATACTTCAGTTCAGTGATATTTCAGTTTAGTGATGTTTCAGTTCAGTAATATTTCAGTTCAGTGATGTTTTAGTTCATTAATATTTTAGTTCAGTAATGTTTCAGTTCAGTGATGTTTCAATTCGGTAATGTTTCAGTTCAGTTATGTTTCAGTTCAATAATGTTTCAATTGAGTAAGGTTCCAGTTTAGTAATATTTCAGTTCAGTCATGTTTCAGTTAAGTGATGTTTCGGTTCAGTGATGTTTCGGTTCAGTGATATTCAGTTTAGTAATATTTCAGTTTAGTGATGTTTTAGTTCACTAATATTTCAGTTCAGTAATATTTTAGCTGAGTGATGTTTCAGTTTAGTAATGTTTCAGTTGAACGATGTTTCAGTTTAGTAACGTTTCAGTTTAGTAATGTTTCAGTTCAGTAATGTTTGAATTCAATAATGTTTCAGTTCAGTAATGTTTCAGTTTAGTGATGTTTGAGTTCGGTGATATTTGAGTTCAGTAATATTTCAGTTTAGTGATGTTTCAGTTTAGTAATGTTTCAGTTCAGTGATGTTTTACTTCAGTAATATTTCAGTTCAGTAATATTTCAGTTCAGTGATATTTCAGTTCATTGATTTTTCAGTTCAGTAATATTTCAGTTCAGTAATGTTTCAGTTCAGTAATATTTCTGTTCAGTGAGGTTTTAGTTCCGTAAAGTTTTCTATCCAGTGATATTTACGTTACGTTACATTACGTTTGTGTGATGATATAAATCAATTGCATGAAGGGAGTAGTATTTAATACGACATCTAAATAGATGACATTAGACATTTATTATTGTCATTAGTGTGACATTAGAATATATGAATCATAGAGATTGTAAGTTTAATGATTGTTTATAAATAAATGAATGCTTAAAAAAATAAAAAAATTTAAGGATTTACAAATTGAGCTTACAATCTTAGAAATTTATAAATTGAGCTTACAATTCTAAGGTAATAAATAGGGGGACAACACCATTAATTAGAACATCATTAATGTTGGATTTGGTTATCATAAATAATGTTGTACATTCTCAATATCAAGCTTTTCGTGTTCCCAATGAATAATAATTTATTAAGATTTAATGCATATAACATTGATTAGATGGATACAAACTTACTTAAAAGAAGACGTCTTCTTATGTAAAATAAAAACATCCCGGAAAAAATTATTTCTTGGAAGTTGGTTATATTTTGAGAAAAGAGAAAACGTTTTTTCAAAGCACAATATTCCAAGTTACAACTGACATGTCATCAGGTAAAACCCATTTTAATATTAAATGCCAACTTAAATTATGGACCATTAGATCTTGATCCAATGGATATTAAACACTCACCACCCATAGAGATAATTTAGTACTCACCATTGAAAACAACCCCATATATATATATATATATAGTAGTAAACCAAGGCATGGGCCGATGAGCCCGCCTAGGCCCAGACCCATTTAGCTGGGTTGGACACATGAAATTGGTGTTAGACCGGCCCGACCCGGCCCAAGTCCGTATAAGCCCGCCAGAAATTGGACGGGCTTGGGCTATATGAATTTTCCATTATGCCAGCCTGATATATATATATATATATATATATATATATATATATATATATATATATATATATATATATATATATATATATATATATATATATATATATATATATATATATATATATATATATATATAGGGGTGAGATCTAGTGTGACAAGGGGTTAGGGTGTGACACGGAGCTTATTGTGTGACATAACAAAACTACGTAGTTTTGATGATAATTAAAAAGGGCAAGGTGACAAATTTGTAAATAAAATGAAAGAGATGATAGAGAAAATTATTTTATTTCTTTTCTTTAAAATACATTTTCTCGATATCTCTAACATCGTTTTTCGAAAATTTTTATACTATTAGACTCGTCTAAAATAGACGGTCATTTTAAGATCCCTGAAGCTCAAGTAAAAAAAATTCCGGTGAACGGAATCCGGGTGGACGTTTTCTGACGAGAAAAAAAGTGACCAGAAAATTCTCAAAAAATCTAAAAAATGTAAAACATTATTCTAAGAAACTTTAATTCTTGGGTCGAAGCGGGATTTCTTACGTTTTAGTCCCAATAAATATTTTTTCTTAATTTTATCTATTTTACATGCTTTAACAATTTGTTGGGTCAAAACTGTAAGGAATCTCACTTTGAGCCAAGAACTAAAGTTTCTTAAAATCATGTTTTAAATGTTTTGAAATTTTTTGATAATTTTCTGGGCACGTTTTTTTTCCTACTTACATTGTTCCAAATCAGTGTACCATTTGTTCCAACATAATACTTATATTGTTCAACAGAAAATTATTTTATTTCTTTTCTTTAAAATATATTTTTCCAACATTTCTAACCTCGTTTTTCGAAAAAGTTTATACTATTAGACTCGTCTAAATTAGACGGTCATTTTAAGATCCCTGAAGTTCAAGTAAAAAAAATTCCGGTGAACGGAATCCGGGTGAGCGTTTTCTGGCAAGAAAAAAAGTGTCAAAAAAATTCTCAAAAAATTCCAGAAAATGTAAAATATTATTCTAAGAAATTTTAATTCTTGAGTCGAAGCGGGATTTCTTACGGTTTAATCCCAATAAAACTTGTTCCTTAATTTTATCAATTTTACATGCTTCAACAATTTATTGGGTCAAAACTATAAGGAATCTCACTTTGAGCCAAGAATTAAAGTTTCTTAAAATGATGTTTTACATGTTTTGGAATTTTTTGATAATTTACGGGCATTTTTTTGTCCTACTTACATTGTTCTAAATCAGTGTACCATTTGTTCCAAATCAGTGTACCATTTGTTCCAACATAATACTTATATTGTTCCAACAGAAAAATGTTTTATTTCTTTTCTTTAAAATACATTTTTCTGATATTTCTAACCTCGTTTTTCGAAAATTTTTATACTATTAGACTCGTCTAAATTAGACGGTCATTTTAAGATCCCTAAAGATCAAGTAAAAAAAATTCCGGTGAACGGAATCCGAGTAGGCGTTTTCTGATAAGAAAATAGTACCCAGGAAATTCTCAAAAAATGTAAAAAATTATTCTAAGAAACTTTAATTCTTCGACCGAAGTGAGATTTCTTACGGTTTTGACCCAATAAATTGTTGAAGGATGTAAAATGGATAAAATTAAGGAAAAAGTTTTATTGGGACTAAACCATAAGAAATCCTACTTCGACTCAAGAATTAAAGTTTCTCCAAATAATTTTTTACATTTTATAGAATTGTTTGAGAATTTTCTGGGCATTTCGGGATTTTTATCGGAAAACGTCCATCTAACCGCCGGATTCCGTTGATTTGGGACTAAACCATAAGGAATCTCATTTTGAGTCAAGAATTAAAGTTTCTCAGAATAATGTTTTACATTTTCCGAAATTTTTTGAGAATTTTCTGGACATTGTTTTCTCACAGAAAAACAGATCGCCGGATTCCATTCACCGGAAAAAATTTTACCCGAGCTTCTGGGATCTTAAAATGACTGTCTAATTAATACGAGTCCAGCGGTATAAAATTTTTTGAAAAACAAGGTTGGAAAAGTTGGGAAAATGCATTTTTAAAGAAAAAAAATAAAACAATTTTCTCTTTCCTTTTATTTAAAAATTTGCCACTTCCTTTTGGTTAATTACAAAATTGGTCATTGTCACACAATAAGAAATATGTCACACCTTATCTCATATATATATATAAATATAAATTAATTATATTTTCTATGTTGTAATTTGTGTGTATTATTTTTTTTATCAAGAAAAGGTGGTGTGACATTTTAATTGTATTTTTTATAATATGCAGATGGGCTTGGATGGAAGGATTTGGGATTCATATTTTGGGCCCGAACCAGACTCAATTTATTACGGGAGGGGCTGGGCTTGGGATCGCCTTGTTTTATTAAAAGCCCGACAGACTCGATCCGAGCCCGACCCATCCTGACCCATGTCCAGATCTAGTTATTAGTCAATATAATAAACAATAATATTAAAAAAAGTAATTTTACCTGACTTTTAAAATAATAATATTTAAAAAAAATAATAATAACATTGTCAACATAAATTAGCAGTATAATTATTACTACTAATTAAAAATCAAGTTGGCTAAAAGATAGTACGATGCCTAAAGGACGAGAACGGGAGAAGGAGCGAGATAGGGTTAGGGAAAGATCACTGGAAAGAAGGGCGACCGGCGGCTTGAGCGGGCGGTTTTGGGCGGCAGAGGCAGATCGGCTCGAGGGCAAGGGGCCATGCGGTTTTGCTGTGTCAGATGGGGTGGAAGGCGAGGGCGGTAGGGATGAGGAGGGAGCGATTTGGTTGGGATTAGGAGGATCTAAGGCGGCTGAGGAACGCCTGGATCGGGGCAGGGGCGCGAGCAAGGCTGGCCGTGTAGGTGGTAAAACGGTGGCTGTTAGCGCGAGTCTGGGTGGGAATTTGGGGATCGATAGAGGAAGGCCAGGAGCGGAGGTTTTTTTGCATGGAAGGGGCGCGCCCACATATTGAACGACGGTGGTATTACTGGTGCAAGCAAGTATAGCCATGGGGCTGTCGTTTAGGGGTAGTTAGGAGGAGGGGGTCAAAAGGAACGTTGAGTCTAGTTCCACTTCAAAAGTGGTTTCTAAGGCTTCCGTTAATGCGGAAATTAATAAACCTAATGAGCAATTTGTGTGAAAAATATCTTGGAAAGATACTGTGATGGGGGTAGTCGAGGAGGATACCGTGTTAGATGATGAGATCATTGAGGATGGCTTTGAGGAGGACTGTTCTGATTCTGACAAGAAGGATGGAGAACAGGATGATCCGCTATGTCCTGTGATTCAACTATCCTCAGCGGAAAAACGTGCACTTAGGTCTAAATGGAAGCTGGCTTTAATTGTGACTGTGTTTGGTAAACGAATTAGCTCCAATTATTTTGCTTAGAGGATCCAAGGACAGTGGGCAAGGAAAAGGAAAGTCACCATAACCGACCTTGAGAATGACTATTATGTTATCAAATTTACTAGGGCATAAGACTTTAATGCTGTCATTAATGGTGGTCCTTATATCATTTTTAATCATGTTTTGGCTTTAAGGCCATGGGTCCCTAATTTTAATCCCCATGACTGTTCAGTTAATAGGATTCTTACTTGGGTAAGATTTCCAGGTTTACCTATTGAATACTATAATGAGAGCTTTCTTAACAAAATTGGTGGTCTTGTTGGGAAAGTTCACCATGTAGATAAAACAACCATTGGGGCAGTGAGAGGCAAGTTTTCCAGGGTCTGTATTGATATTGATCTAGCTAGGTCTCTTTTGTCTAAATTCTGTGTCCAGAATTCGGTTTACTATATTGAGTATGAAGGCATTCATAATATTTGCTATGAGTGTGGTATGTTTGGCCATACTTTTGAAGGGTGTCCAAAGAAAGAGAAGATGGTCGAGGAGGTTATGATGACTGATAAAGGAAGAGAAGAGGGGATTCAAGGTGAAGGGAGGAACTTTGGCCCCTGGATGTTAGCTAAGAGGCCGGTTAGAAGAAGGACTCGGGCACCTGTTGCTCAGAACTGCCCTCCTGACATTAGCAAGGAGATGAATTCTCTCCAGATTAACCCTGAGATCAAAGGAAGGCCCCCCAATAAGAAAGTTGGGTTTGATAAAGAATCAGCCCTCGGTTCTGGTTCCAGATTTGGGGTCTTATCTATTGAGGAAGCCCATGAATCTGATCACTCAAATGAGCATATAGAGTTGAGCATGCCAGGGTTAGAATCTGCTGAGCCGGAAGCCAAGAAAGTGGAGACTGTTAACCCTCTGTTTGTATCCAAAATTGTTACCTTGGGAAGTTCCCAGGGTCATGCCACATTTGGAAAAAAGCAGCATAATGAGGTTAGTATCCCGAAAACCTATGTTTATAATGTTAATGGAAAGGCTATAGGGGTTAATAAAATGAGTATGAAAAAACCTAAGGTTAATCAGAAGAATAACCATAGCTCTTTGGATGCTTGGGATAAAAGGGGGCCAGCTGGTACCTCGCCAAGGCTCTCAGGAGCCCTGATAGCTCCCATTTGTATAGGGTTTTTAGGCCGCTTTTAGCTTCATTTTGCTTTATTTCCTTTCAGTTTTATTATCGTTTTGTTGTCTTTTAGTTAGAATTAGTAATTTCCGTTATTTATGGCATTTTCTGTATTTTCAGGTGTTTTTAGGACGGTTTGAGCATTTCCGGACAGTTCGGGGACCACTAGAGCAAATACCGGAAGCACAAGGACCAAAACAGATAACTTCCGGAGAGAACTGCCTTTTCTCAGCACCTGTCTCGCCGAGACAGTGCCTGTCTCGCCGAGACAGGCCCTCGTCTCGTCGAGACACATCCTGTCTCGCCGAGACGAGGCGAGCCGATGGTTCCCAAAGGGAACCATCACGTGGTGTCTCGACGAGACACCCATTCGTCTCGACGAGACACATCCTGTCTCGATGAGACGAGACGCTGGGAAGCAATTTCCCAGCGTCTTATCACCTCCAGGGCGCGAATTTTGGCCAGGAAAATGTCCAAAATACCCCCTAACACACCTAGCATTATAAATAGGACATTATGCCTCTTTTGTGAAAGACCTTTTTTTTTCTTTTTTTTGGCTTCTCTTCCTCTCGATCTTTCTATTGTAATTGCTTTTTAATTTATTTGAAGACTGGGAAGGAAAGCTCTATCCTTTTTGTAATCAGAATCAGACAAAGCCGGGTTTTAGATCTCTAAATTCCTCAATCTGTCTTTTACTTTTTATTTATTTAATTAATGATGATTCCTGTTGATAATATGTGCTTTAATGATTTGATCAGTTTAATTATGAACTAATCCCTATCTAATCTGGGATGGGGATGAATTGATTGCGTAACCATGTATGATTAGGGATTTAGTTTACTGGATTGTTTCCAATTGATTAGATTATGCGAGCTTAATGTCTAGATTTGTCAGAGATAGGATGTTTGCTAGAATGAGATTCGATGATGATCAATTAGCCTGACATAGCAGAACCTAATGCCTTGAGTCTAACAAATTTAGGATTTCAGATAGGTAGATACTTGACCAAGGAACTACCTAATTCGAATTAGCATAATCTGACCTCGCTAGAGACCACTAGGAGTGCGGGCTAGTGGCTGGGCTACGGCTTTAGCCTTAATCACCACAGACCCTAACGCTTTGCATGCCCTAGGTTATATGCCTAATCAAGCCGTCAACCAAATGTATGTGAATAGACTACAGGAGATTGACAATCTCCACGTGGTTAATTAGGTGGTTACCGTCAATTATCATTATGATATGAAACTAAATCCCAGTGAATTATACATGGGATCCAATTAAGGGAATCCCCATCTTAGATTGTGTCATCAATTAATTCGAATTCTTCCCTGTCAAACGTTTTTATCTTTTATTTTAGAAAATTTGTCTCTTTAATCACTCCACCACATATTTAACCTTCCGAACAATTGTGTTCCTACCTTGGGCCGACTAGTTGTGATAAATAGTCATTGTGGTTCGATCCTGTGCTTAGCACTGTATTATTTACTGCGATAGGATACACTTGTCCTATTAACCGCTATATATTTTACGAGCATCAAGTTTTTGGCGCCGTTGCCGGGGACTAATTTTGTTTATAACTAGTTTACTTTTGGTGATAGGTTTATATAATTGTTTGGAATTCCAAGAACCGAGGTTCTGGGAATTACTCATCATTGCATTTTGATTCTTAAGCTGATATTGTTCTTGCAGGACGTAAAAGGGTGACACAATGGCCGAAGATCCGTCGGTCATGGAGCTGTTTAGGGCAAAACGACCTATAAGCACCTCTGGCATCCTCGATCCGACAATAACAGCAATGTCATTTGAAATCAGACCAACAATGGTTCAGATGATCCAGAACTCGGGACAGTTCGGAGGGGATTACTACGAAGATCCTAACTCACAACTTGACAAATTCATGGAATACTGCAGCACTTTCAAGTGTGAAGACGTCGCATCTGAACAGATCTTCCAGAAGCTATTTAGATTTTCTTTGAAAGAAGAAGCTGCAGAATGGCTACAATCCATTGAGCCAGGGTCTCTCACTGACTGGGACACTACAGTATCAGCGTTTCTAGCAAAGTACTTCCCTCCGTCAAAGACTGCACAATTCAGAAGCGACATCACCTCGTTTAGGCAGTCCGACAGTGAGAACTTGCATCTAGCCTGGGAGAGGTTCCAGAAGTTGTTAAGACGGTGCCCCCACCATGGTTACCAGCGGTACCAGCTTGTTGACATGTTCTACTCAGGAATATCTCCTGTCAGCCGTGCCTTTCTAGATGCAGCAGCGGGAGGAAATCTATTCAACAAGACTGCAGTTCAAGCATACAATCTGATGAAAGAATTAGCTGAACGAAGCGCATGTTGGCAAGTTGAGAAGCCGGCTCCAAGAAGAGGCACAACAGCCAAAGAGTTCCCTGGAATATTTTCAGAATCAAATCATCAGATAGCAGCGCTTACGGAAAAAGTAAATCTACTGGAAACTCACCTGAAATCATCGGAACTAGTAGCAAGCTGTGAGGTGTGCAGCGGAGGGCACAAGAACGTGGAGTGCCCGATTGTACTTGAACAGATCCATTATCTAAAACATTATGGGTCAAATGGCACGCATTGGCAGCAGGACAGACATCGAGGATCAAGTTCTGAGACTGAATGGGAGAGAAGTATAGATGTCCTGAGAGAGAGCCTGAGTGCCATAGAAGGAAGATTGGCACACAATGAAGCTTTCTGCCAAAGGCTTCAAACACAGGTCAGTAAATTGGTAGAAGAGGAAGCACGAGCAATCACGCTTAGGAGCGGAACACAGGTAAGCGCACCAGCCTTTGTGCCTCAGCAAGACAAGGCAGACCCCATTCCTGGTAATATCTCTACCCCGTCTGCTCCACAGGTAAGTGTTTCTGATCCAACTCCGATTACTGAAACTGATGTACCACCAACACAGGTTACCTTGCCTTATCCTACTTCTAGGAGAGCTAAGTTAGGCAAGGATTATTCCAAAATGTTAAATGTGTTTAAGAAAATCGAGATTAACCTCCCGTTTCTTGAACTTCTTGAAAATATGCCTGTGTATGGAAAATTTTTAAAAGAGCTGATCTCTAAAAAGAGAAAACTAGGAGATCATGAGACTGTAATGCTAAGCCAGGAATTTTCTGCCATGCTAACAAATCCGTTACCTAAAAAATCTAAAGATCCTGGTAGTTTTAGCATTCCCTGTACAATAGGCAAGGTTCATTTTAAACATGCTTTATGTGATCTTGGTGCAAGCATAAATCTTATGCTGTTGTCTGTTTACAGGAAATTAGGAATGGGAGACCCAAAGCCTACATCAGTCACAATTCAGTTGGCCGATAGGTCTATAAGGCGTCCGGTTGGAGTGGTAGAAGACCTTTTGGTCAAGGTAGATCAGTTCATCTTCCCAGCTGACTTCGTGATCATGGACATTGAAGAAGATGATCAAGTCCCGATCTTGTTAGGGAGGCCTTTTCTCGCCACTGGACGAACACTGATTGATGTTGAGGGAGGCAAACTGATTCTCAGGCTTCAAAATGAGGAAGTGGAATTCAACATTCTAAAATCTATGAAATTTCCTGTTGACGATGAATGTTGTAATTTTCTGAGCATAACTGACTCGTTGGTTGAGAATGTTTTCCAGGAAACTGAAGAACGGAACCTGAGTATTGAACTAGATGAGGAGCCATTGGATTTGGAGACCGAGGTAGAAGGTAAAGAGGGTTGTCATTGGGCCCAGCACGACGAACTCCTGGACAGAGAAACAAAGACAAGGCCTAAGACCTCGATTGAAGAACCGCCGACCCTCGACCTCAAACCCTTACCTGCCCATTTAAAATACGTGTTCTTGGCACCTCCTTTACACTTACCTGTGATTATTTCGGCTGAACTTACAGGTCCCGAGGAAGATCGCTTGGTGGAGGTGCTGAGGAAGCACAAGGGAGCGTTTGGATGGCAAATGTCCGACATCAAGGGAATCAGCCCGTCTCTTTGTGAACACCGGCTATATATGGAGGATAAGGTGAAGCCGACTGCTCAACCACAGAGAAGACTCAACCCAAAAATGAAGGAAGTAGTGAAGGCTGAGGTAATTAAGTTGCTTGATGCAGGGATGATCTATCCAATCTCTGACAGCCAGTGGGTGAGTCCCGTGCATATGGTGCCGAAGAAGGGGGGCACAACAGTGACATTGAATGAGAAGAATGAACTAATCCCGGTGCGGAAAACCACCGGGTGGCGAATGTGCGTGGACTACAGGAAATTGAACGACGCCACCAGGAAGGATCATTTCCCTCTTCCGTTCATTGATCAAATGCTTGAACGCATGGCAGGTAAGTTTTTCTTCTGTTGTGTGGATGGGTATTCGGACTACTTGCAAATATCAGTGGATCCTGACGATCAGGAAAAGACCACTTTCACTTGCCCTTTTGGGACATTTGCATATAGACGGATGCCCTTCGGGTTATGCAATGCACCTGCTACGTTTCAGAGGTGTATGACATCTATATTTTCTGATATGATAGAAAAATTCATGGAGGTCTTTATGGATGATTTTTCTGTTTTTGGTACCACTTTTGATAGCTGTTTGCATAACTTGGGATTAATGCTGCAAAGATGTGAGGAAACTGACCTAGTCCTAAACTGGGAAAAGTGTCAGTTTATGGTCACTGAGTGTATAGTTTTAGGGCATAAGGTATCACGAAAAGGGATTGAGGTAGACCCTGCTGTTAGATGAGGTGCCGCGGCCTAATCTCCCGGGCGGACCGGGGGGTGGACACCTCATGGCGACGTAAGCGGTGATTGGCGCCGAAAGCAATCAATCGTGGAATCAAGCTGCTCGGCAGGACCGGAGCTCGGAGATATGGAAGAGTCGCCACCCACGAATGGGAAAATGAACACCGATCCCTTGCGGGAGACCGGTGTGGGTTCGGGAAACTTAGGTACGAGCCGAGAAGGCTAGCTCCTTTCCGGAGAAATGCTACTAGGCACCCCGACATCGCCCGGCTATGAACCACCGGCCTCCTACTCAGCATGTTAGGCGATAACGGACTAATCGTATACTTCTTTAAGTTTAAAATTCATTTGAAACCTTTTCTTTCTCTTTTTGGAAACCGTTTTGAGCATATATTATTGAAAAGCCACATTAGTAAAGAATCACCCATTTATATTATACATACACAGAGAAGGGAGAAGAAAGAAGTGATTTATTTACAACTTTATTTAAATGTCATGCTGTGTGTTTATTCTATGCTAACTTATTTCCCCCCAAAACGAGTTTATTTACGTGGTTCGCACCTTAATCGCCGTTGGAATGATTTAGGTGGGTTTAAAAACCCCGATTGGTGAAGTTTACTCGAATCGCCGTTGGAACGACTCAAGTGTTTGAAAACGTTTGAGATAAAAACCTTTAGTAAGAAAACGTGGTTAAACATACAAGTCCATTTTATTTTGTACAAATCCTTTTGAGAAAATGGTTCAAAATATTCGATTATTCATAATGAAAATGATTTTAATTACAAGGTTCACTTAATCCGCCTTTGGAACGGATTAAGGTTTTAAAACGTGGTGTTTTGAAAACGATTTGCAATATTAACAAAACAACTATATTTATTTACATTAGGAACCTCTAAAAATTCATTAGTTTAAATAATTAAATTGAAAACTCTCTTTTTGTGATTTATTTTCTCCTTTTATTTAATGGACTCTTTACCTATTATAATTACAATAATAAACCCATTTAAACCAAGATTCACTCCCAAATAAAGCCCATTTGAAACATGGACCCATAAATGGTCCAAAAGAATAAAGAAAATAATTTAAGCATATATATATACATTCAAATCAAAAAGAGAATATGAAAATAAAAGTTAATGGAAAAAGATTATATTATACATATATGAAAATACTAAACATAACACATTTATACTTTAAACATTTGAAAATAGTAACTAAAACTCTTAAATAAGAAAATAACATTTATCCCCAAAATAGTTTTTCTTAATAATAATTGATATAGCCCAAAATATCCCAAAACTATATATATACATAACTAATATAGTTTTAAATGTAAAAAATAATATATATTCACCCAATATCTACTAATTATCCCCCAAAATGCCCAAGTAAATAACATTTAAAATAAAATCTAATATAACTCAAATGAATGAAAAAGAGAAAATATATATATACATATACTTATAATTAAAAATAGAATGAAAAGTGATATAAAAAATATCCTAAATAATTATACATACTAAATGTCTAAAATAATTTGAAAACATATATTACATAACTATACATATATGTATAAAGGATTAAAAGCTTGAAAGTTAAGAAAAATGGACTAAAATGGCATTTTTTACATTCTGGCAGATTTACCGACGGAAAATCCATCGGTAAACAGAAATTAGTGACAGAAACGGTAAATTACAGCAGCACTCCAATTATTTCCAGATTTATTCAAAAGCTTTAAATTAAATCTAATTCAATCGTTTTGGATTTCCGAACTACCAAAAATGGATCATAGTCAATAACGGAAATTTCTAAAACGACGTTTTTATTTTAAAACGTTATTTGGAAGTTCTTTGAATTAAAACTTATAATTACAACGTTTTCAATACCCGAACTACCTTTTTATCGGATCACGGTTCGTATTGGGATATCAAAACGAGGTTTTCTATTTTAAGGCAAAACCGAATTTTATTCAACACGAGATGAAAATTAAATAAATATGCCAAATTAAATAAAACGTGATAAAATAAAAGAATAAATAAATAAAGAACTATAACGTAAAAAATAAATAAAGGAAAGGAATGAATTAAATAAAATAAAAGAGTCTAGTCCTCGGATAATACCTGAAATTCGGTATCTGACAGTCGAAGCCGATTGATTCCACGAGTCGTGATTTTCCGGTTTTTTTAGTAAAAATTTAACTTTGGAAAATTTGGATTTTTTTGGGAAAAAAATATTTTATCCAAAAAATTGACTTTCTCTCTCTAAAAATGTTTAGAGTGAGAAAGCTCCAAAAATTCTTCCTCTCCCAAAATGCATGGGGATCCGTGCCTTTTATAGGCAAACGGGTCCCCGGACCAATGGGCGACGCCCGAGTAAAATCGGACGTCGCCCAAAGGGTTGGGCGGCCGCCCAAAGCATGTTGGGCGGCCGCCCAACCTCGCGTTGGGCTACCGCCCAACATTGTTGGGCGGCCGCCCAACGATTGTTGGGCGATCGCCCAACGATTGTTGGGCGGTCGCCCAACAGCGTTGGGCGAGCGCCCAACGCGAGGTTGGGCGCGTGCGCCCAACCGTCGTTGGGCGTCCGCCCGACGCGGTTGGGCGCTCGCCCAAGGGCCGCCGGGGCGCGTCTCGCACCGTCGGACGTGCATGTCCCGCAGCCGTCGAGCTCATGTTCCGCGCCGTCGGGCGTCCACGTGTCGTGACCGTCGGGCTCGCGTTCTGCACCGTCGGGCGTCCACGCGTTGTGACCGCCGAGCGTCGAGCGCGCGCTTTGCATCGTCGAGCGGGTGTCCGACTGTCGTCGAACACGCGTCGGCCGCCGCTAAGCACTCGCACTACGCACATCACAGCAGCGACCCACTGTAACTATTTATTTTATTTTTTCGAAACTTCCGGAATCAATCGCTTTAACCGTCTTGTTTTCAGGTTTTCGTCACAGGTCCTCCGACTCGGTGTCTACACCTGCTAAAGTTGAGGTCATTGAAAAACTACCTCCCCCTTCCAATGTCAAAGCAGTTAGGAGTTTTTTAGGCCACGTTGGTTTTTATAGGCGCTTTATTAAGGATTTTTCTAAAATTGCCAGGCCTATGACCCAATTGTTGCTGAAGGATGCCAATTTTGTTTTCACACCTGAATGTCTTGAATCTTTTAACACTTTAAAAGACAAATTGATTAAAGCTCCCATAATGGTTAGTCCCAACTGGGATTTACCATTCGAGCTAATGTGTGATGCCAGTGACACAGCTGTAGGTGCATGCTTAGGTCAGAAAGTGGATAAAATTTGCCGACCGATTTCATATGCTAGTAAAACTCTGAATGACGCTCAATTAAATTATACCACCACAGAAAAAGAGTTATTAGCTGTGATTTTTGCACTTGACAAGTTTCGTTCATATTTGGTGCTTTCAAAAGTTATTGTTTACACTGACCATGCTGCATTGAGGTATTTGTTTTCAAAACAGGATGCCAAACCTAGACTCCTTAGGTGGATTCTATTACTGCAGGAGTTTGATCTGGAGATACGAGATAAGAAGGGAGTTGAAAATGTGGTTGCTGATCATCTTTCTAGATTGGAACAAGAGGAGGTGGATACAGACACCGATGCAGACATCCAGGAGACATTTCCCGACGAGCACTTACTGTCAATTAGACATGTCCCTTGGTTTGCCGATTTTGCTAATTTCCTTGTAGGAAAGCTGATCCCTCCAGACCTTTCTTACCAACAGAGGAGGAAGTTCCTGCATGACGTGAAGCAGTACCTCTGGGATGATCCCTACCTATTCAAGGTTTGTGGCGACAACATCATCCGTCGGTGCATTCCTGAGGAGGAGGTAGCTTCCGTCCTTGCATTCTGTCATACTAAAGAGGTAGGTGGCCACCATGGCGCGGATAGAACTGCAGCTAAGGTACTCCAGAGTGGGTTCTATTGGCCCACAATCTTCCATGATGCTTTTAATTTTGTTAAAAACTGTGATAAGTGTCAACGAACTGGTAACATTTCACAGAGACATGCCATGCCTATGAAACCAATTCTAGTCTGTGAAATCTTTGATGTTTGGGGGATAGACTTTATGGGACCTTTCCCGAAGTCGTTCAATAACGAGTACATCCTTGTAGCCGTGGACTACGTTTCTAAATGGGTGGAGGCTGTAGCCCTGCCTAGTAATGATGCGCGGTCTGTCATCCGATTCTTGCAAAAGAATATCTTCACACGGTTTGGCACCCCCCGCACCATTATTAGCGATGGCGGGTCTCATTTTTGTAACCAAGCTTTTAAACAGGTCCTGCATAAATATGGGGTCACTCATAAAGTGGCTACCCCGTATCATCCCCAGACCAGTGGTCAAGTTGAAGTGTCAAATAGAGAGATCAAAACCATTCTTGAAAAAACAATAAATTCCTCTAGGCATAATTGGTCACTCAAATTAGATGATGCCTTGTGGGCATATAGGACGGTGTTCAAAACACCAATTGGCATGTCCCCATTCAGGCTAGTTTACGGTAAGGCATGTCATCTCCCTGTAGAACTCGAACATAAAGCTTACTGGGCTACCCGTTTTCTAAACTTTGATACACGAGTTGCAGGTGAGAAACGGTTATTGCAGCTTGATGCCCTGGAAGAGTTCAGGCTCAGTGCCTATGAGAATTCACGGATCTACAAGGAGAGGATGAAAAGATGGCATGACAAGAGACTAATCAAACGCCACTTTGAGGTAGGGGATAAGGTTTTACTGTACAACTCCAGGCAGCGATTATTCCCTGGTAAGCTGAAGTCGAGGTGGTATGGACCGTTTGAGGTCACCCAGTTATTCTCCTCCGGAGCAGTCGAGATCTCAGACGGCCACAATGCCCCTTTCAAGGTCAACAGGCAGCGTCTAAAAATTTATGAAGATAACTTGGGCGTAGTGGAAACACTGCGTTACATAGAGGCCCACTGAGGGAGTTTTTCCTATCCTATCTCTTTTCTTTCACTTACTGTTCAATTTCATAAATATGCATCTTTTGGAATTAAATGCATGATTTAGTGTGGGGGAGGAGGCAATAGGATAGGACATTTTGTACATGTACCAATTGCATGTTTTATGCCACTATTTGTATTTGTGTTCTGTGGCATGTTTAGCTTTTGCTTTCAATATTTCGCTTTCAGTAGTTAGAAATAAAAAGAATCTTAGGCAGTTGATTTTTGATGCATCTAGCAATCTGACATTACAGTTGAAATTGTGCTTTGAAAGTCTGAAAGCTCAGTCGAAATCGATGCATGCAAAAACTTGTGAACAACATTTGAGTCTCCAAAAAGTGTTATTTAACTAAGATTGACATGGAACGTTTCGTTAGGTGAGGCTAGGATTGTTGGAAATAACCCCTAAATTGTGAGCTAGAGCCTAAAGGTCGATATTTTAGACTCATTTTTAGGAACAATCAATCTCTTAGGTGTGGGATTACAGTTATTGTCATTATGCTCATAGGAATTGCATCCAATACTGGTTGAATATTGTGTTATAATTGAACTTGAAATGATTAGGCAATCTAGGTTTAGCCCTTTGTAAACTTAGCCTATTCTTTGATTAGATAAAATCCCTTACCAATTCCACTAGATGAACCCCTTTGAGCCTCATTTACCCCTTTTCTTTGATCAACCTTGCTACAAGCCCTTAGCCTTCCTAAATACCCTTTCTCACCCAAGTTAATTGACTCAATTTCGGTTAGAAAATCCTTAGGCACACATCCTTCAAATTTCCATTAGCTACCATTGAAAGGTTGTAATTCTAAATAGAAGAAGTAACCAATTCAAATTGACCCTTTGTCCCCTCTATCTCAAAAGAAAAGAAAAGAAAAGAAATATATATGGTTCAAAATTGAACCGAATAAATTATAGAGGAAATTATAAAAGGTATTCTTTAATTACTTCCCAAACTGAAATAAATCAACCTTGAGCTCCTACCTCGCATATAGCGGGAAAAGTGCCAATTTTTGCAAAAAAATATTCCAGCTAGTTGAGTCATTAACTTTTTGCCTAAATTCCCTTTTTCCTACCCCCAAACCTTAGCCTATGTTACAACCCTTTGAAGACCTATAATCTTGTTTGATTGTGATGCGTAATTTCGACTGGATAGATGATGCAATTCCAACGTGACCATTTTGTGCAATAGACTGTAGAGCGTTTGCCAAATTCATATTTCACCCAAACACTTGAGTGCAGGAGCGACCACCTGTGAGCTAGCAACCGTAGTCCTCGCCTTTTCATTTTCGCAAAGTGTTGGTTGATAAAACTAATTAATCAGTTTTGGAGATTTATCTGAGGTTCACTTTGTTTTTAATTGTAACTTGAGTAGTCTGAGACCGTATAGATGATAAAAGTGCAGTGGATCTTTGTCTGTGTACGGGAGCTATTTGTTGAGTTTTCGTTGCCTTTGATTCTTTCTTGCTTGCGGACAAGCAAGATTCAAGTGTGGGGGGGTTGATAGCTCCCATTTGTATAGGGTTTTTAGGCCCCTTTTAGCTTCATTTTGCTTTATTTCCTTTCAGTTTTATTATCGTTTTGTTGTCTTTTAGTTAGAATTAGTAATTTCCGTTATTTATGGCATTTTCTGTATTTTCAGGTGTTTTTAGGACGGTTTGAGCATTTCCGGACAGTTCAGGGACCACTAGAGCAAATGCCGGAAGCACAAGGACCAAAATAGATAACTTCCGGAGAGAACTGCCTTTTCTCAGCACCTGTCTCGCCGAGACAGTGCCTGTCTCACCGAGACAGGCCCTCGTCTCGTCGAGACACATCCTGTCTCGCCGAGACGAGGCGAGCCGATGGTTCCCAAAGGGAACCATCACGTGGTGTCTCGACGAGACACCCAGTGTCTCGTCGAGACACCCATTTGTTTCGACGAGACACATCCTATCTCGATGAGACACATCCTGTCTCGACGAGATGAGACGCTGGGAAGCAATTTCCCAGCGTCTTATCACCTCCAGGGCGCGAATTTTGGCCAGGAAAATGTCCAAAATACCCCCTAACACACCTAGCATTATAAATAGAACATTATGCCTCTTTTGTGAAAGACCTTTTTTTTTCTTTTTTTTGGCTTCTCTTCCTCTCGATCTTTCTATTGTAATTGCTTTTTAATTTATTTGAAGACTGGGAAGGAAAGCTCTATCCTTTTTGTAATCAGAATCAGACAAAGCCGGGTTTTAGATCTCTAAATTCCTCAATCTGTCTCTTACTTTTTATTTATTTAATTAATGATGATTCCTGTTGATAATATGTGCTTTAATGATTTGATCAGTTCAATTATGAACTAATCCCTATCCAATCTAGGATGGGGATGAATTGATTGCGTAACCATGTATGATTAGGGATTTAGTTTACTGGATTGTTTCCAATTAATTAGATTATGTGAGCTTAATGTCTAGATTTGTCAGAGATAGGATGTTTGCTAGAATGAGATTCGATGATGATCAACTAGCCTGACATAGCAGAACCTAATGCCTTGAGTCTGACAAATTTAGGATTTCAGATAGGTAGATACTTGACCAAGGAACTACCTAATTCGAATTAGCATAATCTGACCTCGCTAGAGACCACTAGGAGTGCGGGCTAGTGGCTGGGCTACGGCTTTAGCCTTAATCACCACAGACCCTAACGCTTTGCATGCCCTAGGTTATATGCCTAATCAAGCCGTAAACCAAATGTATGTGAATAGACTACAGGAGATTGACAATCTCCACGTGGTTAATTAGGTGGTTACCGTCAATTATCATTATGATATGAAACTAAATCCCAGTGAATCATACATGGGATCCAATTAAGGGAATCCCCATCTTAGATTGTGTCATCAATTAATTCGAATTCTTCCCTGTCAAACGTTTTTATCTTTTATTTTAGAAAATTTGTCTCTTTAATCACTCCACCACATATTTAACCTTCCGAACAATTGTGTTCCTACCTTGGGCCGACTAGTTGTGACAAATAGTCCTTGTGGTTCGATCCTGTGCTTAGCACTGTATTACTTGTTGCGATAGGATACACTTGTCCTATTAACTGCTATATATTTTACGAGCATCAAGCCCCAAGTAAATACATTGTTTAGGTTGTGGGCCTTTGGTCAGTAGTCTGCCTTTTTGATGGATTTTTTTGTTTGGAATGTTAGAGGTGCGGCTAGTAAGGCTACCCGTATCCATGTTAAAGATTTAATTAAACAATTTAATCCTTCTTGTTTTGCTTTGCTGGAAACCAAGATCAGTGGTAGCAAAGCAGATGAGGTGGTTAGAAAGTTTAGAAACTGGAATTGTATCAGATCGGAGGCTACTGGCAGGGCTGGGGGGATCTGGCTTTTCTGGAAGCCGGATCGAGTTCTGTTTGATATTATCAGTATGGATAAACAATTTATTCACTGTAAGGTCAACTATCCTGGAAACAAACTCTTATTTATCACCCTTGTTTATGCTGATCCTATCTTGGCCAATCGTAAAAGGTTGTGGGAGGTGATGTATACTATGAGCACTAGTATTTTGGATGTGTGGTTTGTGGCAGGGGATTTTAATGACATTGGACTGATGAGCGATCAAAGAGGGTGTGGGAACCACTATGTTAATAGATGTCTTAACCATAAGCAGAATATGGATTTATGTGGGCTTTCTGATCTGGGAGCTGCTGGCCATAAGTTTACTTGGAAACGCAATAATGTTTTTGTTCGGTTGGATAAAGTTTATGCGAATATGGCGGCTATATGTAGTTTCCCTGAAGTTAAAGTGTTAAATCTTCCTTTCTGTCATTCTGATCACTGTCCTATTCTTGTTAATTTGATTAGAAGCCATCGACCTAAAGGGGATAGACCTTTCAGGTACCAGGTGGCATGGGAATCTCATCCTGAGTTTAAGAACTTTATTCAGGAGAATTGGCAGCCCCACTCCAATGTTCTCCTTGCTGCTGAGGGGTTTAGAAGGAATATGGTGGGTTGGAATAGAAATGTCTTTTGCCATATTATCAGCAGAAAGAATAAGCTTTTGAGAATAATTGAAGGCATTCAACGAAATTTGGAGGCTAGATTTGATCATGGTTTGAATTGCCTTCTTAGATCTCTTCAGAACGAATTAGAAGCCATGCTAAGGCAGGAAGATCTTCTTTGGTTTCAGAAATCAAGGAAGACTTGGATCAAAGATGGAGATCACAATACTAGATTTTTCCACCTTTCTACAGTTATTAGAAGGCAGAGGAATCAGATTGATGCTATCAAAAATTCAAATGGTGACTGGGTCTATGAGGATGAGGATATTCGTCGCTTGACCCTTAATTTTTATAAAGACTTATTCCAGGAGGAGAGTGTGGATCTGGATAAAGCTCGTTCTGGGACTTCCTTTCCTAGTTTGGATGAGGGAACAATTCGGGAAGCATTCCATCCTATTGACCAGAAAGAGATTGATTTGGCCTTCTCTAGTATTGGTGCCACCAAAGTGATAGGGGTATTTTACCCCTATCTTTTAGCGTGATTTACGGGTTGATTTTGGATAAAATAAATAAGTTTAATTACAAAAATAAAGTGTTTTGATAAAATAAAGAAATAAAAATAAATTCTGTACTTTCAGTTAATTTTCCGTGTTTTTGATTAGTTTAGGAAATAAAAACGTCAAGCTAACTCGGCTCGCAAGATTTGTATTTCAGGTACAAGCAAGGAGCAAAAATCTACTCAAATACGCGGGGCATATCATCCTTTACGCGGGGCGTGAAACATGGTGTCAGCAATAATTGCCTTATCCGCAGACGCCATGTGGAATTGACTCAGCATACGCGGGGCGTATGCCACCCTACGCGGGGCGTATGACACATGTCAGAAATAATTGGCCTAATCCTGAAAGTCAGACTGCACTGTCTCCTTGAGTCAACTCTTCGTACGCGAGGCGTACCAGGCAATTCCTCAATGATAAAAGCTCAGAGACTCATTTACACGGGGCGTGCTTCAGCTACGCACGGCGTAAAAGCTCCAATTCAAGCAATAAAACTTCAGAGACTCAAACATGCGGGGCGTACTTCAGCTACGCAGGGCGTGCTTGAGACAACAAGACATGGAATTGGTCCACATGCAGGAGATTTTTGACGAAATGGGCACTTACGCGGGGAGTAGACCACCTTACGCGGGGCGTATCATGGGATTTCTGCACCAAATAATGTTGCTCCATACTTGTGCTTTGTGAAGTTACAACATTACCCTTACTTGATGTTTATAAATAGGAAGCTCTTGAACTTCATTTGAAACCAATTACACACTAGAGAGCAAAACTATACTCTTTTGATTATTTAGATTCAGATTTTGTAGTTAAACTCTCCCCTTCGAGAGCTTGTTCGGTTGTTCCGGTGTTCCATCGAAGTTCCGTTCCACCACTCGTCACCAAGCTCGAGAGTTCCACTTCCACGACCTAGGAGACGGCTTTGAGTCCGGTTAGCTAGTTCCAAGGGCGGATTCTCCCTTTTTACCTGCTAATTAGCTTGTACTCTTCCTATGTACTAGGCTTGGTTGTATTTCATCTATTCACTTTCCATATTTATAATTTATGATTCATAATCTCTATTTCCCTTTACGTGTTAATGTTTATTACTTGTTTTGATATTCGTAATTGATTATTGTGTAGGAGAACGCGATTTCCGCCGCCATTCGGGTTATCCTTAGGGAGTTATATAGGTGTTGCCTTACTGGAAGTGACAAACCGGAAGCCGTAGGAATTGACAAGCCACAGAATTTACGGGCCCTATTTTCTAATTCCCCCGCATTAGACACGCCTTGACTAGGAATCACGTAGTCTAAGTGCTTCACGGGTCGGTCCTACTACACTTAGTCATCTTTACAAGAGTAAATTATTATCCGTATACATTTAGAGTCGTTATTTATCGTGGTTATAACTTATCGTTATTCATCATACTTCATAAGGTTTTAGCTACATAAATCTGTGTCGCCAATAGTTAGGAATAGTGTGTAGTTGCGTCTTACTTCACCCCAAAGTAATCACCGCTTAAATAACATACGAAACCGAGTCGTCTAATACTTGTAATTATAAATCCCATGGATTCGATACCCGATCTTAACCGGATTATTACTTGATACGATGGGGTACACTTGCCCCTAAGTAGTCGTAGTGTCTAGTGGAGTTAGAACATTTAAAAGATCACATCCATATTCATAGACATTCACCGCAATACACATTTAGTCATTAGAAAACTCTACCTAGATCACGCGCTCCATCACAAAGCTCATGGGATTGATGGTATTCCTGCCTGTTTTTACCACAAACATTGGGATACCGTGAAGGAAGATATTTATAGTTTTATTAAAGGAGTTTTCAGTGGTACTGAAGATATTAAGCTTGTGAATAAAAATCTTCTAGTCTTGATTCCGAAAGTTGAAAAACCTTCTTCCTTCTTACAGATGAGGCCTATTAGTCTATGCAATGTGTTGTACAAAGCTATTACAAAAATTGTGGCTAATAGGATCCGGGGTATTCTTCCTGATATTATCAGCCAAAATCAAGGGAGTTTTGTTCCTGGTAGACAAATGATGGATAATGTAGTTATTGCCCATGAGATGGTTCACTCCATGAAAATCAAGAAAGGTAGGAAAGGTATTGTGGCTCTTAAGCTGGATCTGGAGAAAGCTTATGACCGTTTAAACTGGATTTTTCTTCTGGATAGTCTGAAGAAAGCTGGTATTCCGGATAACTGTAGGAATTTGATCGAGATCTGCATTTCCTCTCCTGTCTTTTAGGTTCTGATCAACGGTGATATGTCTGAGGAGTTTAGTCCCTCTCGGGGTATCCGTCAAGGGGACCCTATGAGCCCTTTCTTATTTGTTATAGCTATGGAAAGATTGTCCCATCTGATCCAAGAGGCTGTGGGTAATGGTAATTTCCACCATGTTTCCATCAATAGATTCTGCCCTTCAATTACCCATTTGTTTTTCGATGATCTTCGTGGAAGGGAACGAGGAGCAGATTGGTGTGGTTATGGACATCCTTAACTGTTTCTGCGATGCTTCTGGTCAAAAGATCAATATTCAAAAATCCAGGATGTTGTGTTCTAATAACATGAGTAAGAGTGTCTGCAAAAGGCTGAGTGATATTTCTGGTATCCCTTTGACTAACTCTTTGGGTAAGTATCTGGGGGTCCCTCTTCATAGTGACAGAGTTTCTAAAGCTTCCTTTAAAGATATTATTGACAAATCTAGTGGGAATTGTGCCATTTGGAAAGCTAATACTCTGTATCTTGCTGGCCGTCTTACTTTGATTCAATCTGTCAATAGTGCGGCTCCCAATCATATTATGCAAGCTTATAGATTGCCGGAGCCGGTCCTCAATGATCTTAATAAGATCAATCGGCGTTTCCTTTGGGGGAACTCGGCAAAGGGAAAAAAGATCCACCTTGTTCCTTGGAAGGAGGTTTGCCAGCCTAAAATCATGGGAGGCCTTGGGATTAGACAAGCCAAGGACAATAACAAAGTTTTATTAATGAAGCTTCTGTGGAGAATGTGGCAATCCCCCTATTCTCTTTGGGTTTGTCTCCTTTGTGGCAAATATAGAAAAGACAAGATTTTTGGGGGTCCCAATGAGAGAGTGGTCAATTGTTCTTTTCTTTGGAAAAGCCTCAGTTATGTGTTTTCAGAGTTTTGCTCTGGGATAGGTTGGGAGGTAGGGAATGGGAAGTCCATCAGCTTCTGGAATGATATCTGGATTTGAGGCAAATCCTTATTAGAGGTGTGTAGATCCCCTCCGCCTAGTAATACTCGAAATTAGAAGATCTCTGATGTGGTCGATTCTGAAGGGGATTGGATTTGGGCCAAATTTGAATCATTTTTGAACCTGGATACTCTCCTAAGAATTAGAGGGGTTAAGATAAGTAATAAGGAGGAAGATAGGGATAGTCATTGCTGGGCTTTGTCTAACAATGGGGCGTATTCCTGCAAGTCTGCCTTTGAGGCTTTCAACCTTAATGGGTCGGGTCCTCATTCTGAAGTATGGAAAATCATTTGGGCTTTAAAAATTCCTTACCGTATGAGGAGCTTCCTGTGGCTTGCTGTTAAAAACAGGCTGCTCACTAACTCAGATAGAAATAGACGGCATCTGGTGGACTCAGGTGCTTGCAGCAGATGCAGAGGGCATGAGGAAACTATTTGCCATGCTCTTAGGGACTGTGCTAGGAGTAAAGAGGTGTGGAGGAAAGTTCTCCCTCACAACCTGCTTCCCACTTTCTTAGCTCGCTCCGATTAGGATTGGTTTATTGATGGAGTTAGTGGGAAGTTGTTGGGTATCCTTGAGCATGGTGATATTTTCTTTGCTATTGTTTGTTACCAGATTTGGAAATGGAGGAATGAAGAGATCTTTGAGAAGAAAATTATTTCTATTCCTAACTTAATTGAGTTCTTCTCGGAAAAAATGGTCAATATTACTGATAGCTTCAAAGGAGATTCTCTTGCAAGGTCTACCCAGAAAAAGGTTGTTCATCTCCTTGGTTGGTGCAGGCCTAGGGAAGGAGTGATGAAATTGAATACAGATGGATCTTGTCTGAAGGATGGTAAGATTGCTGCAGGAGGTGTTTTGAGGGATGATGGGGGTGCCTGGATATCTGGGTTTACTCAGAATATTGGTTTAGATTCATCCTTTTTGGCGGAACTTTGGGGGATCTTTTCTGGCCTTAAACTCGCCTTGAGTCTGGGTTTGAAAAATCTGATTGTTGAATTTGATAACCTTGAGGCTATTGAAATGATTTCTAGAAAAAATGCTATTTGTCTAAATAGCCATAACCTTATCAAAGGAATGAGTAGGCTTTGCTCTTCCTTTGATTTTATTATCTTCAGTCATATCTTCAGAGAGCAGAACAGGGTTGCAGATCGTTTGGCGACTGCTGGGCATAATTGCATGATGGACGTCACTACCCTTTCTTATCCTCCTGTTTATCTTAATTCTTTTCTTAGAGAATATGTGGTGGGGGTTAGCTTCCCTATGCTAATCTCTGGCTAGGCTTTCTGGCTCTTTGTTTTCTTTTACTTTCTCATTCCCATAAAAAAAAAAATACTAATTAGGTTCCAGTTTCTAAAAAAACTATAAAAGTGTTCAGGATTGAACCAGCATTCATCCACCTGTACCATTGATCAATATTCTATTGTTAATATTCTATTGTTGGTTGTACTTTAGAAAGTTCAGTTGCATCATTTGGTTTGTTAATATACAAATAACCCCCTGAACTTGTCCAAATGTTGCAACTACCCCTTCAACTTTCAATTGTAACAACTTACCCCTTAAACTTGTCCAATTGTACAACATAACCCCAAATTGAGAATTTTTTTACCCCGTATTTGAAGCAACCGTAAAAAAAATTTCTCGTATTCATATCACGCCAAAGATCTGATTATCATACTCCAAAAGCGTTGCAGATTTTGTATTTCACGTGTTTCTTCAATTGCAGTCCATGTCAGCAATTTGGGGTTGTGTTTTACAATTGGACAAGTTTAAGGGGTAAGTTGTTATAATTGGACAAGTTTGAGGGGTAAGTTGTTACAATTGAAAGTTTGAGGGGACAGTTGCAACATTTGGACAAGTTCAGGGGTTATTTGTATATTAGGCCATTTTTTTTTTATATGTTCAACGGATTCAATATTTAATATAATTGGTTTATAAAAAAAAACCATTAATATAATTGAAAAGCACTTATAGGATTAATTTGTAATCAAATTGATATTTTTTTTATTTAATGTAAATATTATTTTGGGCATAGGGATTCTCTGAAACCTTATTGAAACCATATGGGGAGGAGATGGGTACGAAAAAATCCCCGAAACATTAAATCGGGATTCCCCAAAACCATCCCTGCCAAAAATGGAAATGGATTGAGAAATGTATTTCTGTCACCCGTCAACCTAATGTCTTTTTTTTTTTTTTTTTTGATAAGAACCTAATGTCATTTTCTTTTCACGCCCAGTCGGTTGTATACAAACCTGAGCAAACCAAAAGAGTACCCAAGCCTCTGGTACTGCCTGCAAAGATGGAAATTAAATTTTTAGCGTAACGGTTTTCACCCATGTTTTCTCAATGGTTAACTAAAAGTAACAGTCATCATATCTGATATTTACATTTCATTACAGAACTACAATTTATCATCTTCTTCGACCTCTTACATTTCATTTATAGAACTAGGATTTATCAAATTTAATGTCTTCAACCTCTTACATCTTATTTACAAAAACTACAATTTATCAGCTTTCATGTCTTCAACCTCTTGCATTTTATTTACAGCCTGTTTCCGCGTATAACCTTGCTGAAAATCCTGTACAAAATTTTGATTTCCTGTGATATTAGGCATTGATGACCTATCAGAAACCGGATAAGTCCCACTTTTGAGCCGCATTCAAACACTAATTATCTTCTCTGTAATCTGGATTGTCTCTCAAGATGACAAAGCCTTCAAGAATGGGCGAAAGAGGAATGTACCTGCACCAGAAACACGACTGTCTAAATGTGTACAGACAAAAAGAAAACTAAGGTCCTAACAGCACTTCAAGGGGGAAGTTCGCACTTCTCTGTAGCCAGCTCGGCTCGTTCACCAGCACCCAAAATTACTGGTGTTAAGTGGGTCTGAAAACCAGTGATAGTCTTGGGTCGACCTGCCTGACCGACTACATCAACAGCTTTTCCGACACGAACTGGTATCGGTAAAGGTTTAAGATTCTCATCCACAGTCAACAACATCCTTGGCTGTAACCCCAAAAAATAGAACGACAGACAGGAGAAAATTAGTGCATCTATAAACAAAACAAGGTTGCACATAAAACAGAACCGAGTTTCCAGTCTGGAACATACCTGCATTGCTAAGACTAGGAAGTAGAGAACAAAATGATATTTCCCCAAGATGATACCTTTCATATCAAGACATGCATGAAGCATAATTACCAGACCAGCAAGAGCCGTCCTACAAGGGAAGAAAAGATATAGACCACAAGAACGTTAATATTTCAGACGCTGTTATCAAACTCGTACAAGTCGACTCATCTGGGTGTCGAGCCATCTCTACTAGGAGTATCGGGCGAGTCTACCGAGTCTTGGAAAAGGTGAAAATTCCGCCATTACATTTACTACGATAACACAAGACAATTTGTTATGCGGATTTAGCAAAAGATAAAAAAACGAGAATCAAAACACAGATTTTAGGAGGTTCACCAACCTTGTGTTGGCTAGTCCACGAGTAGAAGGAGAATATCTTTTATTAATGGAGGCAGAAATCAGATTACAAATTAGATTTATATAATAGAGTATTTATAGTATTCAATCTAACCTAAACCGACTTGGAACCCACTATTTCTCCACGATATCGCTTCCAAGTAGAAAACCCAAAGCCAATACTAATCCGAATATGAAACCCAGCTAGACCGGTTGCTTCCTGTAGTAGTGTATTATACTAATTCAAGACATTATGACACAATTGATGGCGAAATCTGGAATCTCGACACAGATGAAAATACCGGAGGAATAGAAATATTGTGTTATCGTATTAAATATCAATGATGGAATCTGGAGAGTTTCGGCGCAGATGGTGATACATATTCCATAAAAAATTACATATGTAATATGAAATTGGTAGACTGTGATACACATTTTTTTTTTATAGCATATGAATATGAACCGAATCTTACAATTAGATTCGATTCAATTCATGAGTCACGACTTACCAAAAGGTGAGTTCGATTCACGACTCGATTGACAATTACGATTGCAGAGACTGGAAGAAAGTACTTACGGTGATAGCAAGAAACGATCAGAATGATATGGATTAAGAGTTAACAAGCCTTTCCCCAAATATAGAAGACCTTGAGCAATTCGCACCTGAGAAGGACATATCAAATCAAGCTCAAGTAAAACCTCAAAGCATGATTGCAAATACACAAGAAATAAACATATGAGAAGCATTACACAGAAAAGAAGGCGGGGATATTTGTAGTAATAGCTTGAAAGGTTCCGAAGCATTCGAGCGATTCGAGCATTATTGGTTCCTGCACCTATCAAACCTAAGGACATAATTGCAGCCTGTAGTATTCACACAAATTTGGCAACCTTTAGAGAGCAACAGTTACAACTTTTTAGGATGATAAAGTTATTAGTCTAGCAAATCTCATTTACCATTACAACTTCGGCATCTCTATCGTGGCTAAGTCTGTTCAACGTGTCCATAACATTCACCTGGTAGATGGAGAGAGTTCAGTAAGCAAACAATTTAATGATGTATCACCAAACAACAAATTCCCTATCACTTATCCTTAAAGCAATGTCATGGGATGATATTGCAATCCTCTGACACAATTTGGAATGCACTTTAGTAAACCTGGTTAAATTTGGAAATAGGACTAGAGATTAAAAGCAAAAGTAGGAAGTAAGAAGATAAGAGACCAGAGTTCTTAATTTCATTGCCAAAGCTTTAAAATAATATAATTTCTTTGCTCATCCAGCACATAACTAAATTGCAACTGCCCATTGAATTGTTTATTAGGTAGAACGGGCAGACGTTGGATAGCTACAATAAGATTTGTACCTTTGGATTCGATATGCAGAGGAGACCAAGAGCTAAAGGAACCGCACGACGGATATTCTGTTCCCCATACTGTAAAAGATGTCCCAATGAACGAATTGCCATTTCAACCCCCAAGTCCTCAGCCATTGCCACCATTGCAATTCCAAGCACAGCTGGTCCTTGATGTGTTTCACCTTTCTGAAGATGTTGAGCGCAATGACCAAGAAGATTTTGAACCTATATTACACTAGAATCAGTAACTTTGAACAATGACAACCAAAAAAAAAAAAGTTTGTGACCATTTGTTTAAAACTGATAGACATTGATTGCAGACCTCGAGAACAATTCCAGTCCCTGCATAGGCACATGACAGCAGTGTCATATCACAATACTTTCTTATTTTCTCATTGAATCCTTTTGAAACTCCTGGTGTTTCCTGTTAAACAAAAAACAGATTCCATATTAGCATGGTATCTCTTGATACAGAGAAAAGTGAAGCAAAATAAATAAATAAATAAATGAGTGAACAAAACATTCATTAAGATTCAAGCAGATCAAATATACCTGTTTCCCAAGGTATAGAAGACCCAAGCCAAGAGGCAAGAATCGAGTAAGAGGCTCCTGCAATTCTGACTGGCTTCGGTTCATTATTGCAGATATAATATCCTCTGTTACTTCTTCGTTGCAGGATCCCACATAAATCAGGCCCAAAGAGATTGCTGTGAATGCAATTACATCAAGGGGGGCTTTTTCATCATCGAGTATAGGAGACAACATGCTGTATATCTGTACATCATGTCAACAAATTCACTTCACGTGGGAAAAAAACATATTTAAGAAAATACAAACCACCCACCTTTCTTCTATATACAAGAAAGGCATTTCAGCTATACACTAACGAATTTTGGTAATCAGGCATCAGACGAAAGCACAGGAAAAAATACACTTACTTCCAATTTTAGATACCAGCTCAGCTGTCTAACAAAAGGAGAAGCAAAAATACCTCCTCATCCTGAGAATCCGCATATGCAATTCCAAGACCCATTATTGCCCCAATTCGGATGGATGAGTCTTCATTATATACGTAATCACCCAGAAGAGCAAGTGCCTGGAAAAAAGAAATGTATGTTATAAAGATACATTAAAGTAGCTATATGTTATATTCTCATTCCACAGAAAGCAGAATAACTCACCCGATCATAATCAGTTTTTATACTACAGTTGACAATTCCAACTCCTAGTAGGGCACCAGCTTTAACATGGTTGTCATTGCTATTTAAATATTTATCAATTTGAGCAAGTCCAGAGTCCACATCCCACAGTAAGATCATACCCTGTCATGAATAACAGATGTGAGAAATCTGCGAACCACCTTAGATGAGTGATTTAAAAGTTAAATGAATACAAACCAGACTTGCAGCAGCGCTGGCCTTTCCATGTTCTTCGTTCTTAGAAACCCAATTTCCTGAAGAACCAGCACTAGAAGAGTCTGATGGAACGGTCATCAACTTATCCTGTGATGTATGCAACAATCAATATCAACATAAACTACAAACTAGTGAAGGCACTTGCGACGTTGATAATATTCTACCTGACCAAATCCAGCATTTACAAATGCATTGACAAATGTAGCAGCCAAATTTTGTCTAGCAGAATCAACACTAGCACCAGCACTAGCCCGACCTTCAAGAAGATGTGCCTGCACAAAATTAAGCAGGAAATTCATGAAAATGGCAAAGCTAACAGAAGTGTCATTGAACTACATCAGCGGATGTTGCATAAAGAACCTTGAAGAGATCGCAATTAAATATGCTTCCAGTATAAATTGCGTCATTAATATTCAAACCTTATAGATATCTTCAGGAGATTTGGGCTCCATGACTTCAATATCCCGAGCAAGGGTTAGATAACCTTCACTTAACTTTGAGTTGTTGATGATATCCTCATCCTCATCCTCTTCAAGCTTAAAAGATAACCTAATACCCTGCATGAGTGGAAGTCTTCAGCGAAAAAGATAACTTAATAACATGTGCTGCCATAAAACTCACACATGCATTTTAAAAAATTCATAACTTACATGTCGAGCAACCATGTAACAGAACTGCTTCTTTCGCAGCAAGTCATCACAAACTGTAAAAACTTGCCTCACATGCTGGCAACAAATAAATTTGAATTGTTAGAAACAGTAAGCAAAAAAACAATTACATTTTTAAGGTTAGTGTTATTTGAATCAATCATTCAGAAGTCGAACAATGCCAGAAGTCTATATCATTAAAAACCAACGAAATTCAGATCAAATTTAACAAGTAATGATGTATCTGGCTCTCTTTGAAGTTGACATGCTAAAATTAAGAGTTTCCAACAATGATCCAACCTGCATGTTTTCAAGGAACAGTGCAATCTGAAGGGCATTTGAATATTCTTCATATTTCAGATATATCGTGTACGCAATATCAAGCATTAGCGTATCATCTGCTGTGCCAGGAAGATATCTGCATTCAATCACAACATAAAATGTCAATATCAGTAATACAGATAACAAATGCACATTGATCTTGAATCCTTGATAGAATAACATAATTTAAAAAAAAAAAAAGATAATCCATCATTACTTTTTTCAAGCAGTCAATCAAACGTGCCTTTTATCAAGCACCAAAAGGCCCATTAAGTGAATTAGATTATAAGAATATTACTTGATTCCACAGCCATACACTTTAAAGTTGAGCTTTCTGCATATTTCGAATATTGAAATAAATACATGCCAACTTCATTTTAATTAGTATAAACAGGTAAAATGGGAAAAACACTTTAGAAATGCCAGTTATAGCATTCTAAGTGCACAAAGATGAATGTTTTTTAGTCTGTTCGCCAACAGTAAGCCAATTTCAGCTACCTTGCAGCACTCATGAGGTATAGGCAGGTCCTCCTAAAATTTGTCTTGTCAACATAATCAGTCAAACGCTCAAGCTCATCCACCTGGAGTCAAAGACCTCTAAGCTTAATAAGAGCGAAGAAAAAGATAAAAGCAAATAAAACTTCAATAGATGAAAATATAAAGTAAATACTACTGCATATTACCTCCAATGAAAGGTCAACAGCTTCAGGTTCAGCGTTATGCTGCAAAAACACAAACCATTATACACAAACCAATATGTTTTTTGACAGTGACTTGAAATGGTTGTATATTCTGCATAGCATTTGGAGATTTTATCACAGAAAAAACAAGAATTTCTGCTTTACATCAGAATCAAAGTGCCGATTCTCATTACAAGTAGAGACATGCTGATGCCTAAATTTAATTTACCTGCATATGAAATGCAACAATGTCCTTGACAAGGTCCAGTAGATCATCAATTTCAGTTTCCTCATTCTGCAACATCATAGGCAGCAAACACCATCAAAATTTGTATAGTATTATACATTTACTTTCCAAACAAGTACAGGAGAAGATTGAGCATCATGGACTAAAATACAAGTATATATGGAATCATCAAGTAAAAAGTAGCCTTCTTTTGTACAATAATAAAAGATGTGCATATGAGACTGTTTAGAGCCAAGGAAGGCATCAAAAAGTTTGGGTAACTTGCCCAGATTAAAAAAAAGAAAACAGCACATCATTTAATCTGTGTAACCACACAAGGGTTATTTGAAAGTGTATTATCTTATATTAACTCAAAGGTATTACATGTATTTATATATGTTGCAGAAAGTCAATGTATTAAATGTATAGCATGCTTAGGCTGCTGTGACAGATATAGGCTGCTAGTAGGGCCACTATGTTTTCTTTATTGTAGGGAAAACCTTGTATAAATATATGTCTTCATCTTAAGTTTAATATATAAATGTAGCATCTTACTCTACATGGTATCCCATATATTCTAGTGTATTGCATGGTCTGTTACATGGTATCAGAGCCTAAGGTCTAAGGTTTTTTAATTCTTTTTTCTGGTAGTATTTCCAGAGTTGTGAATTGTGTTTCTGCAAGGTTCAATATTTTCTGGATAGTATTTCCTAGGGTTCAATATTTTCTGGGTAGTATTTTCCAGGTTTCCATTTCTGTCAAGAGCTTGGGTCTCTTGAATACTCACTATTGGGACGTCATTTTATCTCACCACCCCTCTCGTTCATCCTCTCCGCCTCTGATCGGCATTTCCTCACATTCCGGCCACCCTGTATCGTCGTCGCTGTAAGAAAAGTCCTCCTTACATGGGATTAGAGCCTTGTTTGGTCTCTGTTTTGGGTTTCTGGATTGAGATTCCAGAATTTGTCTTCGGCTTTATGAGCAGAATTTCTGGGTTTACATTTCTGGGTTGTTTCTTTCAGCATTGTTGTCTACCTTGTGAGCAGAATTTCTCGGTTCTTCTTCCGCCATCGTCGACTCTTTGTTTCCGATTTGTCTGTCTCGTTAGTTTTCCGGTGAATCTTCTTTTGTGCACTGATGTTGCTGGCAGCCTCTTGCATGTGGCTACAACTGAGTTTTTCTTCTCTGTTTCGGAACAAAGCTTGATGTTCTTCCGCTGATTTGTTCTTCTAGGCCGCGTGCCCCGGATTATATTTTATATTCTAAAGTATCTTGAGTGTATTGTTTTTAGGACTATGTTATCTGTATTTGTAGCAAGCTGAGCATGATTAAAATCCATGCTTCAGCTTGAGGGGGAGTGTTACAGAAAGTCAATGTAATAAATGTATAGCATGCTTAGGCTGCTGTGACAGCTATAGGCTGCTAGTAGGGCCACTATGTTTTCTTTATTGTAGGGAAAACCTTGTATAAATATATGTCTTCATCTTAAGTTTAATATATCAATGTAGCATCTTACTCTACATGGTATCCCATGGATTTCTTTGTATCTTCATGGTCTATTACAATATACAAACCAAGCATTTAATTCTCAACTACTTTATTCCCAACTAATTCCTTAAATGCCAACTACCAACTACATCTAATTATTACTGTAATACTCCCCCTCAAGCTGGAGCGTAGATATTTATCATGCCCAGCTTGCTACAAATATAATTGACTCGAGTTCCTGGTAAAGCCTTGGTGAACACATCTGCTAATTGACTTCTGGTTCTGACATGTGGAGTTGTGATTGTACCATCCTCCAACTTCTCTCGAGTAAAATGACAGTCAACTTCTGTATGCTTTGTTCTTTCATTAAACATGTAGTTATTTGCAATATAGATAGTTGCTTTATTATCACAATATAACTTCATTGGGTTTATCTGGTTAAACCCAATTTCGCCAAGTAGACGACGTAACCACACAAGTTCACACGTAGCCTGTGTCATAGCTCGGTATTCAGATTCTGCACTGGATCTAGAAACTACACTTTGCTTCTTACTCTTCCATGAAACAATATTTCCCCCAACAAATACACAGTACCCAGTAGTAGAGCGTCTGTCTGACAGATCTGAAGCCTTCTGCGATGTGATGTCCATGATTTTGATATAACAAGCCTCGTCCAGGAGCTCCTTTTAGATACCTCAGGATGTGAGTAACTGCATCCCAATGCATTGTCCTAGGTGAGGACATGAATTGACTTACCACACTCACAGGAAATGAAATGTCAGGATGAGTAATTGTGAGATAATTCAATTTGCCAACAATTCTCCTGTATTTCTCAGATTCTTTGAGTAAGTCACCATCATCAGACTTCAACTTCACATTAGGCACCATTGGAGCATCACAAGTCTTTCCCTCAATTAGACCTGCATCTTTCAACATATCTAAACAATATTTTCTCTGATTTAAACAAATTCCTTTCCTACTGCGAGATACCTCTATTCCCAAGAAGTATTTCAAAGGACCAAGATCCTTTGTCTGGAAGCAAGTACCAAGGAACTCCTTCAACTCCTTAATCCGAGCAACAACACTTCCTGTAATTATGATATCATCAACATACACAACCAGTAGAATGCATCCAGAGCTAGAACTGAAGTAGAAAACAGAGGGATCATATGCACTTCTATGTAAGCCGAATTCCATTACTGCGGCACTGAATTTACCAAACCATGCACGAGGAGATTGCTTCAAACCATACAAAGACTTTCTTAATCTGCACACCTTTCTAGACTCCCCTTGAGCAACAAAACCAGGAGGTTGTTCCATATAAACCTCTTTATTCAGGTCACCGTGCAAGAAATCATTTTTAACATCCAGTTGATTAAGCTCCCAATTGTAAGTGGCAACTAAAGAAATGAACAGACGGACAGAAGTGAGTTTGGCAACAGGAGAGAAAGTATCGAAATAATCAAGACCATAAGTCTGAGCATAGCCTTTAGCAACCAAGCGAGCCTTCACCCGAGCAACAGTACCATCGAGATTCATCTTAACAGTCGAGATCCACCGAACACCAATTTTCTTCCTATCTTTTGGTAAGTCCACAAGGTCCCAAGTGTGATTTTGTTCGAGTGCCTTCAGTTCTTCTTTCATTGCCTCTAGCCAATCAGGATGATCCATAGCCTCTGAAATGGATTTTGGAACCACAATGGAATCTAAGGTAGTTACAAAACACTTGGAAGGGGGTGATAAGGCATTATAAGAAACAAAGGAGGAGATAGGGTAAGTGCAAGACCTTGTACCTTTCCGAAGGACAATAGGGAGATCAAGACTGGGTGCAGATGAAGGTGGAGGATTTGGAGCTTAAACAAATGAGGTATCGTTGGTGTCTGGTCCTGTAGCAGGTGCCGTAACCGTAGGCTGCACATGCCTAGAATAAACGTGACGAATAGGAGTACGAGGGACAACCTGTTCACTTACAGTATAGATCAAAAAATCATCATCAGATGTATCAGCAGGAAAAGAGGGTGAAGGGGAAGATGGACGGAAGAAAGACGTATTCTCAAAGAACGTGACATCGGCCGACACAAGATAGCGTCCCAAGGATGGAGAGTAACAACGGTACCCTTTCTGACTTCGAGAATATCCCAAAAAGACACACTTGAGAGATTTGGGGTCAAGGTTGGAGACTTGAGGACGAATATCGTGTACAAAACAAGTACACCCAAAAATACGAGGGGCAAGAGAAAATAAAGATTGAGAAGGAAACAAGATAGAGTATGGAATCTGACCCTGAAGAACATCGGAAGGCATACGATTGATGAGGTAACAGGTAGTGGAAACAGCATCTGCCCAAAAAACTTTCGGGACTTGCATTTGGAACATGATAGCCCGAGTGACTTCAAGTAAATGGCGATTCTTCCTTTCAGCTACACCATTCTGTTGTGGTGTAACAACACATGACGTTTGATGAATAATACCATGTTGTAAAAGGTACGACTGAAAAGTACTGGATAAGTATTCTTTGGTATTGTCACTTCGCAAAATACATATATTTTTATTAAATTGAGTTTTAATCTCAGCATGAAAAGCACAAAAATCAGTAAATAAATCTGAACGGTGCTTCAAATGATAAAGCCATGTAACTCGAGAAAAATCATCCACAAAAGTCACAAAATAACGATAACCAAGTTTAGAAACAATAGGACAAGGACCCCACACATCAGTGTGAACTATATCAAAGACAGACTCAACACGTTTATTTATTCGAGGAGAATATGGGACTCGATGGTGTTTAGCAAACTGACATGCTTCACACTCCAAATTAGAGTTTCTTGGAAGACTCGGACACATTTTCAGCAAGACAAGAAGAGATGGATGACCAAACTCACAATGAAGCTGCAACAGAGAGGAGCTTATACAGGCAATTGGTCTTGGCACCACTTCAGTGGAGTCAAGAACATACAACCCATTCACCAGTTTCCCTCTACCAATATTCTGTTTCGTCCCAAGATCCCGAAAAAGGCAATAATTTGGAAAGAAAACAACACAACAATTAAGGGTTTTGCTGAGTTGACTAACAGATAACAGATTAAAAGGGAATTGAGAAAAACATAAAACAGAGGATAAAGAGATTTTGGAGGTAGGATGAGCAGTTCCATGACCATTTACATGAGCGATGGCTCCATTAGCTAAAGTAACAGATGGTAGATTGACATTAGTATCAAAAGAAGAAAGAATACCTGTGTTACCAGTCATGTGATCGGTAGCACCAGAATCAATAACCCAACTACGGGATGAGGTGGAGAGACAAGCAGCCCGATTACCTGTATCAGCCAAAGCAGTAGTAGCAGACTCGGAGGCACCATGATCAAGAGACAGCTGCTGAAGTCGAGCATATTCATCAACAAAAATAGTGACCGTAGGAGTAGAAGACGAATATTGAGGGGATGGTAGGATACCATCACCAGCAGCAATGTAAGCAAACATCCGATGGTTACTTTTCTGAGGTCGACCATGTAGCTTCCAACAGTTCTTCTTAATGTGTCCTTCTTTACCGCAATGATGGCATAGTTGAGGACCACTTCGAACTCCATGTGTCGCATTGCTCACCAGAGCCATTGTCTCTTGAGACACCATATCAGACGTCTTTTCAATATCCTTACACACGGGAAGAAGTCGACCATAGAGGTCAGCGAAGGAGGGAAGTGTCCCACTGGTCAATATCTGGCTGCGTGCTATCTCAAATTCAGGACCAAGACCCTCCAGAAATCCAAGAACAAATATACGATCATCATCCTCTTGCATCTTCTTAACATCGGCTGTCATAGGAAATCGAGTTCGCTTCTCCTCACAAATCTGCTTACATTCATTATAATACTGAAAGAAGGTGCGACCTTTTCTCTGAGGGCGATAATATGAAGACAACAAGTTATGAATATGAGTCAAGTCTTGTTTACTAGCATACATAGACTCTAAGTATTCCCACATTTCTTTGACAGTATCACAATGACTCACAATGTCATCAATAGTAGAGTCCAAAGTATTCTGAATCAGATTAAAAAGTTTATAGTCTACCATCATCCATTTCTTCCTACTTCCCTGCTCATCTCTAGGTGGAGGATTATTACTCAAATGATCCCCCAATTCAACACTATTAATGTACCGAGTAATAGTACGTTTTCACTGAGTGTAATCCTTAACTCCAGTCAATTTTCTGTCCGTAATTCGAGTGGTACCAACAGTAATTTCAGTCATGACTTTCTTATCCCTTTCCTCAGTCATTGTCAATCCAAGCAAATGACAATTACCACAAAAATTCAATGAACAGGAAATGCACTACTGTTATTTTTAACAAAACAACCAAGATGAAGATAAAGTAGAGCAAATATTGACAACCTCAATTGAAAAGAGAAATCAGATTAGAAATATGGGTCTAACCGAACACAAGCCGGAGTTACCACAAAGAAGGAGACTGACCGGAATTACTACAACGAGAAACTGATCACACAGATGGGCCAGAGATACAGAGGCGAGGCTGGGAGAAGAAGAACGGCGGCGAACGGAGCAGCCACGCGCCCTCACGCCCCGGCGAGTGGGCGGCGCATCGGAAGAAGAGGCGGCGCGTGAGCCCAACGCGCGGCTCTTCTGGTTGCCGGAGTTGTGCGAATTGACAGATTGGCGACAGAGGAATCCGATGGAGGGGGCGGTGAGATAAAAAGAGATGTTGAAAAAATCGACTTCCAACCCGGACCACCGTTAACCAGTTCAAACTCACAGAATTAATTTACTAAGCCAAAATTCTTGGCTCTGATACCATGTAACCACACAAGGGTTATTTGAAAGTGTATTATCTTATATTAACTCAAAGGTATTACAAGTATTTATATACAAATCAAGCATTTAATTCCCAACTACTTCCTTAAATGCCAGCTACTAACTACATCTAATTATTATTGTAACAAGTTGCGAATGGAAAATTAGGAGGAAACTGCTTCCATCATTCCACAATTAAACATGTCATAATCACTGTAAGAATTACCAACAACATTTACAATGTAATTTGAGATCATCTATAAAAGATAGTTTTCTAACCTGTCGTTCTGCATACTCCTGGGCACATTCTCCAGCCAAGTTCCTGACATCAATTAGGTCATATTACTAAAAACTAAAACCGGAATTGGGTGTGATGTATCATCAACTTTAAAAACTGAATATAAGAATCCTAAAAGTGGACATATTATATAGATGCTACTATACACAGGCAAATTGTGGAAAGCATCATGAGAACAAAAAAAATCACGTAAACTACATGAGTGATACAACTCAAGCAATAAAGTTCCAAGGTGATACAAGAGAGCATAAAAGAGGACTAAAAAACAAGCCCAGATGTAGAAATAATGGAACTGCCTAACCAGCCTGTAAATCATTGTTCAATATAATTACTCGGACCATTAAATAAAATGCTCTGCATATGTTAAAGCCAACCTGACATATTCGTGGCCCCAGGATCCAATGCCACCTTCAGTTTCAGAGCCTAGTAGTCGGTACTTCAAACTCTCCTGAAAGACTCGTCAAACAAGGAAGTGATTACCGTTAGATATTGTTATATACATAAAAGAGCTTGAGATTCACATATACACAGAGAAAATAGAATATTTAGAAATCCTTTCTACCCAATACAATATTCATGAGAAAACATGCCAATGAAAAAGGAAAATGGTTATGGGACACAAAGTTTGACAACACCATGTATAGGCATGCTTGCTAAGCCCAATCACTCAAAAGGGAAAATAGTATCAACTTAAAATTCCTAAATAATGGAGCATACCCTTTTTCCCTCAGCAGACATGATTAATGCCAAAACAGACAGTATATCCGCCAAGTATTTCTGCAATTTAAAAAGAAAAACTTGGTTAGCCACAATAAAATGACATGATAAATGGCAACACTTACCTGCACGATATATACCTTCTGTTCTGATTCGACCATTGTATCATAATATGCCTTTAGAGTTCCATAATGTGGCCGAAGAAATTTCAACGGCTTTGGAACTGTCATTGAGCTTGTAGCACTTCGGATTTCCTGCCTACAAAAAGAATCACCATGAAACCTTGCTGTAATATCATAAATCCGCAGTCGTTCAATATACCCTAACAGTTGGAATTTTGCATTTTCTCCCACCATTTAGGAGCAATGAGAGATGAAAAATATGTGCAAGTCGCTATTATAGTCATACATAAATATCAGGAGTAGTGTCAGAAGTATAGCTTCACAATTGACAGATCATTGTTTTCAAAATGGTCATTTTCATGTCAGGCCGGTTTCTAACCATACAAAAAAAAAAGGACACCCATATATGTTAATCTCTTAATTCATTTAATTACTTTGGAAACAACAAGGAGAAGGATAATTCAAATCTTTGCGTTTTTATTCCTCTTTGGTTATGAAAATTATTACTAATTGGATTCAAGAAGGAATAAAAAATAGACAACCATAGGTGACTACAAACTTCCACAGGGATCAATGATTCACAAAGCACAAAACAGATTAAATGGAAGATTTTAGAACAATGAGATGCTTAAACTTTACATGTTTGAATTACCTCATACTCTCTAGAGCAACCTTCTGCAATCCAGGATCAGGATCCTGAATCCTTTCCACGTACAACTCCAACTGCTGCTTCAATGCGATGTCCTCATCTGACTGCAGATGAAAGAGCACATAGGTATAATGTACAAAACACAAAACCCCAATATACTTCACGAGAATTCAATTTCCTAACCGTTCTCCCTAACCCGAAAGAATCCTCGTATTGTGAAAATTAACTCACCAAATCCGCGTTCTTATTGTCGTCCTTCTTCTTTGGGTCCTTAGACGGCACCTTCACCGTCGGCTCCTCTTTTGAGGTGCCACTGCCGCTAGCATTGTTGTTAGTTTGGGGAGCCATGAGAGATTACTGGGAAAGCTTTGAAGAAAACTGGGAGTATTTGATATTTCCCGCCTTGGAGAAACAGCAAAATAACAGAAAACTGGGAGCATAGTGAACAATATCTACGTGTCTCTTTAAAAAAATATATCTACGTGTCTTGCATTTAATTTAATCTAGTTATTAGATAAATAAATAGAATTAATATTCAATTTTTAATTTTATAGGTGTCCCTTATAGTTATTCATACTTTGTTTTAAAGAGCAAATAGTACAATGACAAGAAAAATTATAAATATGTACCAATTTAAAAGTTTATTTATATATTTAACCTAGTTCTCTCATTTCTTACATATCTAGACATTTTAACTTCATTTGGACAAAAATACAATCACCTTTCTCATTCTCACTTTACTCTTCAAACACGCGATAGAGAGCAGCAGTGGGAAAATGAAACAGTGAAAATAACGAAGCAGCAGCATGCGCTTTCAACCTCCAACCACTTTTCTCTACGAAAAATAAGTAATTTACAGTGTCATTCTCATGGGTAGGAAGAAAAACGAAGACGGTAGGAGGAAAAACGAAGATCGCAGCAAAAGAAAGGTAAATAATTTTCCTCATTGCTCTTCATACGGTACATTGTTGTATAGTTATATGATTTGACTGCAAATTTAGGGTTAAGGTTATGAAAACCCGTTTTGAGATGATTATATGTGCAAATGGATGGATTTACGAGCATCGGCTGCTGGTGCTGTAGACGAAGCCTACCTCGACAAGCTTTCACCCGCGGGAGGTCCGTCATGACTACTACGGTGCTGTTTGGACTCGAGGTCTACTAGAGAAAACGACTAGCTTGGCAGGGCCGATGTTGGAGAAAGAGTCGCCACTCGGATTTTAGGTCCGAGAATGTTACTGAGATTCCTTGCGGGAAGCAAGTGGGTTCGGGAAGTTAGGTACGTCTGGGGAAGATTAATATCCCCTCGAAAGGCAATATTAAGCACCTCCAAAAACGCCCGGTGAACCCACCGGCCTCCTATTTAGTATTTATAAATACAATCGGGCTATTAATAACTCTTTTAAGCTTTTTTTAAATTCGTGAGATGTGTGATATGTGTAAGTTTTTACAAACTTTGCAAATCCATTTTAATTAGAGATTACCAACGAAAGCAGATGAAACAAGTAAAAAAGGGAAATTAATACAAACAACTACCAAAACGAAATTAAATTAACATTTACAAACAAACTCGAGCATTCCCGAGCCTTCTTTCCCTTTTGACATTGTTGAAGTAGACTTGGCTGCACATGAAAACCATTAACAATACTAAACTCGGAAAAATAAAGCAAAATTCCACATTCTGGTCATACTCTATCGTGGCAGGGTGCTGATACGTCCCAAATATATAGTGTTTTCAACGTAGTTTAACCCCATTTTATATGCGTGTTTAACCTCTATTGCTCTGTTTATGGTACGTTTTGGTACGTTTCATCTAATTCTCATCTAACAAGTGTTTTGAGTTGTTTCAGGGGTAAATGCACAAGAAACGGAGCAAAACAGAGGTAGTCGTGATATTCTACCACCTCGGCGAGCACCATTAACAATCAGGATATTCCACCACTTGTTCGGTGAGCAGGCAATGGGGTGCTCGGTGAGCACCATGGGCAGTCGTGATATCACCTCGATAGGCACTTCTGCTCGGCGAGCAGCGACTCGAGATGCACTTGGGCCAGAATTCATGGGCCGGAATCCCGACCCGAATCAAATTTTAACACTCCAACTCGACGTGAATACCTAAACTGACCAGGAGGTCCTTGATGTGGTTCGATCCGAATCACTAGTTATAACAAATAGTCTTTGTGGTTCGCTCTCGTGCTTAGCACAATATTACTTGTTGCGATAGGATACACTTGTCCTATTAAATGCTATATACTTTACGAGCATCAAGTTGGAGTGTTAAAAGTTGATTCGGGTCGGGATTCCGGTCCATGAATTCTGGCCCAAGTGCATCTCGAGTCGCTGCTCGCCGAGCAGGAGTGCCTGTCGAGGTGATATCACGACTGCCCATGGTGCTCACCGAGCACCCCATTGCCTGCTCACCGAGCAGGTGGTGGAATATCTTGATTGCCTATGGTGCTCGCCGAGCACCCCATTGCCTGCTCGTCGAGCAGGTGGTAGAATATCACGGCTGCCTCTGTTTTGCTTCGTTTCTTGTGCATTTACCCCTGAAACAACTCAAAACACTTGTTAGACGAAAATTAGATGAAACGTACCAAAACGTACCATAAACTGAGCAATAGAGGTTAAACACGCATATAAAATGGGGTTAAACTACGTTGAAAACACTATATATTTGGGACGTATCAACTCCCCCCCACTTAAAACCTTGCTTGTCCTCAAGCAAGTGTCCGGATCAAGACAAAATCAAATATCCGACAATTAAGCTACTGTGATTAAATGACAGGATTAATTTCACTTGACATTCTTCCATCCTTATTCGTGCAAAGCAAAAAATGATCGACTATTTAGGACGTGGTCGAACTTGGTCTTTAGGCTCCAATTTTCTCAAAGAGTATTGCACTGTACAATAAATCCTAATAATGAAAGTCGGAACCACTTCAGAACCTCACAAGGTGATCTCTCAAGGCTTTCGATTTTCTGTTTTTGTATAACCTTTATCTTTTCACTCAAGGTTAAAGTGTTTACACACGCATACAAATATTGCAATAAAATTGAGAGATGTCATTTAGTTCCGTAAATCGCCACCACTTGCTAATCTAATTGAGGATTTAATCAAAAAGGTCTTTACAAGGGTTGTAATGTAGGTTGAGGAAAGGTATGGATGGGGAGTAATGGGCTAAAATGGAATTTATTCTAATCCTATGCACAATTTTTGGGACAACTAGTTTGTTTTGAGCGATAGTGAAAAGAGTTGATATTTTCTCTTTTGCTTTTCTTTCTTTTCGGTAGATGGCTCATGTGAGCTTTGATTCGGGTGAAGAGTTAGCAATTTCTTTCTGTTTCTTTTTGGCTTTCTAACTTTATTTCTTTTGTTTGCTTTACTAGCTCTTTTCGCTGTTTTTCCTGCTTATGTTTTATCCTGCTGATAGTGCTCGGCGAGCAGAAATGTGTTTGCTCGCCGAGTAGGATGTAAAACTGCGAATTTCTCCCTTTTAACAAGCAGTGCTCGGCGAGCAAAAATGGGGTTGCTCGCCGAGCAGCTGCTGTATCAACAATAATTTTTTTCTTTTCTGGGCAGATACACTGGGTAATTCACACACTAGGATATTGTTTTGTGCACAAATGGTAGAATAATTCCATGGGTGTCAAGGGTATTTATGAAGGCTAAAGGCTTGTAATGTGGCTAAATGAAAGAAACGGATGAATGAGTGGCTTCAAAGGGGCTACACTAAACGCAATGTAAAGAGGGTTTTTGGCCAAAACAAAGAAACGGCATGTAACACAAGTGGCTAGACCTAGATGCCTTTTATCATTTTATCTCCTAATTAGACGCTTGTGGCTTTGATTCAAGTGTGGAACAAGACAATTAATATCACAATGCAAGTATGACTCTCAGAAAGAACGAATTGAGCAAATATTTTCTGTTTTTGGTGCTCTAATGTAAGGCTCAAACAATTCTCACAATATATGGCATTTTGTTCACTAGTGATTCCCAACAATCAAATTGATCAATACTGACAATGCATACAAATTATACTTCTTAAAGCCAATAAGTCCCTGTTCAAAGTTCCTAAATGTTCGACCTTTTGTTTGCTAAGCACTTATTCGAATAGCAGACTGTCAATTAATGAAATTTCACCCTATCAACTATCACCAATAACTCAAAGCATCAATTCAAAATCACTTCAATCTTTCAACAATTTCAGAGACGAAGCTATAGGTTCAAAAGTGGAGGCAAGTAGCTCAAGACTAACAAACACACAAAAGCAAGAAAAACTAGGCAATAAAATAGTAAATTGGAAAAGAAAACTTAACTAGAAAATTAAAACTGCAGGATATAAAAAGCTTGTTTCTATCTGTATCCCTCCCACACTTTAAACATGTATTTACTTCCAAAAATACATGAAAGCAAAGTGTAAATAAATGACAAGAGATAAGGATAGAATTACTCCCTCACTCGCGCCAATCCCACCCGTGTGTACGGGCGAAATAGTCAATGAAGTGATCCATCCTTTGTCTTTGCTCTAAAGCCTCTACATGCATACCTTGCAAGTCATGAGAAAGACTCGCTATCTGTTCACTGTTTCGCTGATGAAGGGAGGTGGCATGAGTGAGTCCTGTTTCAATCATTGCGTTCTGCTCCTCAATCCTAGCATTTGACGCCTCAATTCGGGCATTGGAAGCCATGAGTGCCTCGAACTAAGCCGTGCTTATTCCTTGAGGTGCGGTTGAGGAAGAAGGACCGACGTCTGACTCTCCTCTTCTTGCTGCTACCCTTTGCCTATTTACTTCTGGAGGATCTGCACTTTCTGTATAGAGTATCCAGTCTTTGCTAATAATGTTAGATTTAACCATAAAGTTATAATCCATAGTTAAAAAAAACATTAGAAATGAGACCGGTTAGCCTAGACGTATAGCCAAAATGTTGGGCAAAACGAGTCACTAAGTGACCGAATCCCATAGTGGATCGTTGTTTAGCCACCACCTCATTCATGGTGGAAAAAACGACCCTAGGCAGGTTTACATAAATCCCTTCCCGGAAGCAATAAAGAAGTAACAACTCGATATTTGCTATTTTGTCACTGTCATCTTTGCCAGTAATAGAATAGCAAATGAATTTATGCATCAAACGGAGGACAGGGTCTTTAATGAATATATTTTTATAACTTTTAGACCCTGCCTCAACGCTACAGGACATCTCAAAGCAGAAGGACTTTTCAGACACATTTTCCAACCAACCACTAATTTCCTCACCGTAAAGTCCGAACAATTCACAAAATAAATCTTCCGTGACAGTGTGTGTATTGTCAAACAAACAGAATTTAATAGAACTGACTCCCTCATCAACAATGTAAGTAAAAGAAGTAAAGAATTCTAGGACTAGCAACGGGTATGTATCTAGTTCTAAATTCAGCAAATCAAACCACCCAACAGTTACAGCTATCTCTTAAATACTATCAAGTAAGCCTAGTTTCTCCAACAAATAAAATTCAAAGTATCGGGTAGTAGAGACAATCTTACCGGATAGTATTTCGAACTGCTTAACTTCTGCCTTGGATTGCAAGAGGAATGGGCAGTGATACTTAACTGACAGAGCACACGGATGTGTCGTGAGGAACACGGGTGGAGCTACCCGTTGTGCGCGCCTCATGGGATTCACGGCCGGGGCATGCTTCCTCCTTCCTCCCCTTCCCGCTGCCTGTTCATAATCATCTCCCTCGGACATTGTGATTTAGGTTTTCTTAAGTTAGGGGATTTGGGGATTTTTGGAATTTGGGGAAAACCTAACCCTAGAGCTTCAAATTGATGTGGGAATGGTAGAGTGAGGATGAATTGAAGTCTATTTATGGAAGAGTGACGAATTTTCGAGTGGAATTTGAAGGGGAATGGTTTTTGGGAGGTTTAGGAGTTAGAGGGTTGGAACGATTTATCTGCTGGAAATCTCGAAATTGCTTTTTAACTGCTACTGCTCGGTGAACAAAAAATGGGTTGCTCGCCGAGCAGCGCGCTAAATTGCAAAATTTTCCCTTTTTATCTGAAGGTGCTCGGCGAGCAGAGATAGGGTTGCTCGTCGAGCACAATGTTGATTTCGGCTGGGGGCTTTCATTACGCTGTCGTTTCGCTATCGGGTACCGAACTAGGAGATCAGCTCGTCGAGCAACGTAAAATATGCTCGGTGAGCACGTGTATTTTTGCGCTTGGATGATTTTTGCGTGTCGGGAGCTTTTATATCCTGAAAAATGATGGGAGAAGCAACAGAATCAGCTTATTGAAATACGAAAAATAAAAAGAAACGAAAAATATAGACAAATCTAAATAATTATTTCAACCTATTCAATTTACATTAATTATAATCGAAATAGTCCCCGAAAACGGCGCCAAAAACTTGATGGTGTTGTTGTCGGGTATTTCGAAATATAATCTAATTATAAATAAAATAGTTCCAAGCAAATTTAATCTAATTATAATCAAAATAGTCACCGGCAACGGCGCCAAAAACTTGATGCTCGTAAAGTATATAGCATTTAATAAGACAAGTGTATCCTATCGCAACAAGTAATATTGTGCTAAGCACGAGATCGAACCACAAAGACTATTTGTTATAACTAGTGAATCTACATAGGTTGGTCTAACTATTTAGAGGGTTGAATAATAATTTGGGTTTTTGGGTAACTAACTAGACGAATTGAAAGCAGTAATCTAATAAAATAAAGCGAACAATTAACATGGAGAAGGTGAGTTAACGGATGGCACAATCTAGGTCGAGGAATTCCTTGATTAAATCCTATGTATGGTTTAGGGAATTAGGATTTATGTGTTACCAGTGATTTGACGGTAATTGCCCTAATGAGATAGATAAATTTGTACGGGATTTGTCTAACCTATTCACATGCATTCAGGTGACGGCTTGATTAGGCATATACCCTAGGTCATGCAAAGAATTAGGTTCTTTGGCAACTAAGGCTAAAGCCGTAGCCCAGCCACAAAGCCGCACTCCTAGTGGTCTATAGTGAGGTCAGATTTACACAGGTTCAGTATAGACAATTCTGTGGTCAGGTTCTCGTCTATCTATAATCCTATTTAACGTCAGGGTTATAGGCATTAAGAAAATTATATACATAAACAAGCTAGTTGATCATTATCAATGTTCATTCTAGCATAAATCATGTTCCTAACATCATCTAGGCATTAAGCATGCATAATCTGTTCAATCAAAGGCTCTAGTTCTCTAATCATACACATTCATATAATCAATTTCATCCCCATCCTGAACTGGATGGGGATCGGTTCATAGACAAACCAATCCAAGCAATAGGCATGTTAGATTAATGGAAAATATCTACGACAATTTATAAAAGCAAAAGATAATGAGGCGAAGAGATAGAAATCCAAAACCCATTATGCCGATTCCGATTATAAATTAAAAGATGAAGATCTAAGAAACTGGAAAAACAATATTAAAACCTAATCTAAAACTGAGCTACTCAAAAGACTACATCCTGAAGGATTGATTTTATCAAAATATTTTTTCGCCTCTATTTATAGTGCTCAAGGTCGCCTCCTGGTCAGTTTAGGTATTCACGCCGAGTTGGAGTGTTAAAAGTTGATTCGGGTCGGGATTCCGGCCCATAAATTCTGGCCCAAGTGCATCTCGAGTCGCTGCTTGCCGAGTAGGAATGCCTTTGCTCGCCGAGCAGGAGTGCCTATCGAGGTGATATCATGACTGCCCATGGTGCTCGCCGAGCACCCCATTGCCTGCTCACCGAGCAGGTGGTGGAATATCCTGATTGCCTATGGTGCTCACCGAGCAGGTGGTAGAATATCACGACTGCCTCTGTTTTGCTCCGTTTCTTGTGCATTTACCCCTGAAATAACTCAAAACACTTGTTAGACGACAATTAGATGAAACGTACCAAAACGTACCATAAACTGAGCAATAGAGGTTAAACATGCATATAAAATAGGGTTAAACTACGTTGAAAACACTATATATTTGGGACGTATCAGGTGCCTCTCGGGGCACACCCTGTCGTGGTAGGGTCTGGTCTATGAGCAAGGCTACGTACCCCAATCTCTGATCCGTCCTTAACTTATCCAAAATAAATATGTTAGTAAACTTCCAGCATAAAAGCAATGATAATGAATCAAACGGCTAAACATATTTAGATTAATACTCAAAGACCATTGAAACACGAAGAAACAGTATTTAAGAGTGGTTTTATCCGCTAAAGTTCACAAACATGATATTTAATATATTATAAATGTTTTAAAACACTCAAGGAACATTAAAAAGTCAGTAGAATGAAAAACGCACGGTGAAAAATTACAGAACGGGCAAAAAATAGAGGATTCAGCCCAATCTATGCAGCACCCTGCCGTGGAAGGGTGCCCCTGGATATGGACCCTGCCGTGGCAGGGTGCACTCTACCGTGGCAGGGTGCACTCTAGCGTGGCAAGGTGTGCCCACAGGGGCACCCTACCGTGGCAAAGTGTGTCTCTGAGATGCTGAAAACGTAAAGAATTGATTATACAATCGTAAATTACCCTCAGAATTTACCTTTTTTAGAACCGAGGATTCTCAATGGAAGTGTGTGGACACAATCGAAATATTAAACCAACCTGAAGACTAGATTTTGGTCACTCAACCTAAGATTTCTCACTTTAGAACCGTAATTCCCTCTTAACTTTTGTGTTTCTCACTTAAAGAAATTTTGACCTAGAAAGAAGAAGGCTAGGAGGTGTTTAATTGTAGTTACCCTCAACCCTAATTCGTTCTCATCTATTTCTAGGAGAATAAAAGTCATTTAAATCCAATTGAATGAAGTTAAATCATATTAAAACTCCTAAAATCAATCCATAACCAAATATAGATTGATTTTCCTTGATTTTCTTATCAGAAAGCTAATTAGATAAGCTTAAGATAAGTGAGGAATTTAGATTTCGAATTTTATCAAAATTGCGCCTACCCTGCCACGGCAAGGTTCCCACCAGAACATACCCTGCCACGGCAGGATGCAGTCCCGATAGGACCCGAGCCACTAGAGATCTTTGCTAGGTTATAACTTTCTCGATTGACATCGGAATCATACACGGTTAATTGCGTTGAAACCCTTAAGACCAGGCGAACATTACTTTATGAGACCTCTAGAGCTGATTCTAACCGTATAAAAATTCAACCTTTGGATCAAACCTTGAGTTTGACAAAAACTTATGTAGGTCATAACTTTCCCATTAGACCTCTGATTTAGACGTGCCACACGGCGTTGGAAAGCTCATAAAAAGCACAATGATATTCTTTGATATTTGGGACCTAACTTGACTCCAATAAAAATGTTGACTTTTTACCTTGGACAGTTTGACCTTTTCTATGACTTTTCTGACTTTCATTCAAATGTATTCCAAAACACTTCCATTGATCCCCTCTTTGTTGGATATCAGCATAGGGTTCTGACTCTAGTGTCTACAGTTTCCCCTACTTTATCATACGTTGTGAGTTGTCTGCATTTTTTTTTCAGAAAACTGAATTCAAAGTAGATGTTTAAAAAAAACAGTTTTTGCCCCTACTTGGAAGAGGTAGAAATAAAATGTGCGTAATGTAACAAAGTATGATAAAGTAAATACTCATATCTAGTTGGAGGATGTTGTGATTGATTCTCAAATCCAATCTCTTAAATGTCTAGGAACAGATAGACATTTGATTATTGATCTCTTCAACGACTTGTTGTTGTGGATCTCTTAAACGATCTCTGATCTGTAGGCCTCTTCAGCGACCCATGGTTGTGGATCTCTTGAACGATCTCTGATTATGGTCTCTTCATCGACTTGTAGTTGTGGATCTCTTCAATGATCATAGATTGTAGGTCTCTTCAGCGACCTGTTGTGATTGATCTCTTCAGCAATCTTAGATTGTAGGTCTCTTCGATGACATATAGTTGTGAATCTCTTCAATGATCCCAGATTGTAGGTCTCTTCAGTGACCTGTTGTGATTGTTCTCTTAAGCAATATCAGATTGTAGGTCTCTTCAACGACATGTTGTGGTTGATCTCTTCATCGATCTCAGATTGTAGGTCGCTTCAACGACCTGTTGTGGTTGATCTCTTCAGCGATCTCAGATTATAGGTCTCTTCAATGACCTGTAGTTGTGGATCTCTTTACAATCCTAGATTGTAGGTCTTTTCAGCGACCTTTTATGGCTGATCTCTTCAGTGATCTTAGATTATAAGTCTCTTCAACGACCTGTAGTTGTGGATCTCTTAAACGATCATGGATTGTAGATTTCTTCAACAAACTGTTATGGTGGATCTCTTCAACGATCCTAGATTGTAGGTCTCTTCAGAGGCCTGTTCCAAAAGTTGATCACTATTGTCAAATAATCCACTTGTGGGCTACAAATCCCCACTCTCCCTTCGGGAGCCATCTAGTTTTGTTGAATAATTGATGATAATTTTTTTTGTGACCCAACTCTTCCTTCGGAAGCCATCTGATCTGCAAAAGACAAAACCCCACTCTCCTTCAGGAGCCATCTGGCTTTGTTGAGTTGATTGGACTTCTTCTTGTGGGCTAGATTTTCTTCATGCCTCTATTAAGAAATTTTTTCTGTCTGTTGACAATTTTGTTGTTTTGCTTAGGACTAAATTTTCTCATTCAATGCCCTTGGATTCTCTTGCTTCAGAAGATGTTGTTTTGGTGACGATTCCTAGAGTTTAAGGTATTCCCTGTAAAAAGCAAGATGCCTATTTTCTCGTAGAATCGTCATCAAATCAAATGACAAATGTGTAGTGATGCATATGTAGCCTAATGTATGCATGTATGCATGGAAGTATATGTGTGTGAATGAATGTGTGTGCTACACGTGCATTTTACTTTGTGTCGATACATTGTTAAATGTGTGAAGATTATGCATGAATGGATGAAATGATTTCATAGATTCTCTTCTTAGACTCGAGAGATGTGATGCCTTTAGGATTAAGGAATGATGTTTTAAGCGACATGCCCAGTTTGTGAGAGCTCATACTGTCTGCAAATGATGAGGATGAGAAGCTCTAGGGGCACGGTTTCAGCTTGATGAGGCTCATATCTTTTTTTCACAAAGTGTTGACATGTTCATTTTTCCCTAATTTTTGCCTGAACTGCCTTTTTCGGGTTTTCAACTCAGCGGGATCTCTCTAGTATTCTATATCTCTCATTTTGCCTGAACTTCCCCTAGGGGTTTTCAATTCAGCTTTTTTAACATCTCACAACTTTTTCTCTATCTCTCCTTTTTTTGGATCGCCTCTTTTGAGGTTTTTAATCCAACATTTTTTTTCTTTATTTTCATGGATGCAAGAGAAATTGGATATTTTGAAGTGCATAGTTCTAATATCCATCTTTGTTGATTCCCATACTCAGCATCAAAGGTGAGTGGTTCTCAGTCTTTTGGCCAGTGGAGAAGCCTTCTGAATGGGATGGCAGATGATTATATTATATGGATGTGCCCCTGATGGAGATTACGATTTGACTGCTAACCAGCGGTTCATTTGGGTGGATACCCCTGAAAAACTTGAGGTGAGGCCTCATTTGCATTTATATTGTGGGACACCACCGTTGGAGGCGAACCCTTGTTACACATTATGCTGGCTAGTTTGTGTATATTGATGAGGAGAGAAGAACTCAATACATTCCCCAATTTAGACTCAAGTTTTCTACTCTTGATGATTATGAAGGTAAGGTGCTTCAGTCAAAGCTGACTCTTGAGAGGAGAACAGAGGAGCAGAGAGACCAAGCTTTAGGGAGCATATAGAGAGAGGAGTAGTCCTTTTTTACTTCGATCTTATTTATTTCAGTTTTTTCCTCTTTTTTTCACTTAAGGTGTGGTATTTATTGATTCAAACGTTTCATCGTATATGCAGCTTCTAACTGTTCGACTCAAACAAAACCCTTGGCAACTACACATTGAATTATTTATTGCTTAGATTCATATCCACTGTTACTGAAGCGTGCCTTTTCAGGTTTTCACATTCCAGCTATTTGATTTTCTCACTTTTTGTTCCCAGAATTTTCAAGTGAATGCCCTTTGCGGGTCTTCACTCATTGGGAAGTCCCTTATTGTTGCATAGGTCGTCCTTTGCGGATTTTCAATCTATCAGGATTTTTTTTCATTTTTCATTTTTTTTGTATTTTTTTATTGAGAAGGATTTCTTGGCTTCATTGGTGGTGATGTCTTCATAGACTTGTTGTCATCCTTGTCTTCTTTTAACTGCACTCTTGATCTTGATTTGGAATTTCCATGTTGGATATGAACTTCTGAGAGCATGATTGATCCAGATTTTCTTCTTTGACTAAAGTGAGCTTCCCTTGAAGGCTTGATTAGTCACCTGTGGAGCACTATTTATCACTTTTTTTCACCTTGAAGCCACTTAGTTGATTGCGTTAGCTTTTAATCTCATTTGAATCTAAAGAATTTTCTTCTAAGATGGCTTTGGATGACTTCATCTTCATTTCTTATTGCTAGACTTTGCTCCTGCCCTTTTCTGGAATTCTTTATATTTTGGATTATCACATCATGGATTTGGATCTTGTTGTTGCTCATGGAATTGGGTCATTTGTCATCTATGGATTGGTTGCCTCTTTATGCTTCAATTTGAATGGTGTACCCAGGTACTGTGTCCCTTTTGGAGGTGACCCTCTTGTTGGACTCTTGGTGTTTGACACTAGCATAATTTTGGACTTGCTACCCACTTTTTCTCCTTTTCTTTATTAAACTCGACCAAATGTTGCTTGACCTTCTTTGTGTGTAACTAGGTTAGAACTCTTCGCTTGATGAATTTAGGTCTGGCTTATCGGCGTAGGGCTAAGGAAACCCTTCTCATGATTTAGTTTATTCACTCCATTGATTTTCTCTCTTCAGTGGTTAAGTTCTAAGCAACAAGTATATTTTTGGGACTTTCATCCGTGCCAAAATTAGATATAAGTGTTTCAAAAGAGTGAATGTCAAATGCTGATATGTGGTGTGGATGAGAATGTACAAAGTTATCAATATCGCATAAAAACAAAATTTTATTAAATTTAAAGAACAAGCAATCCATAATGTATTGTTGAATAAAAAAAGAAAGATAAAAGCAAAAGACTAAAAATGCAATCCTCAATTCTCATGCTGCTTCAAGGAGCTTTAGGTGCCTCTACTTCATTAGCGTTCTCGATCTCGAGAATTTCTTCTTCAACTCCTTCTGATTCATTATGAATTTTTACTGTTCAATGCACTGCTGAAGGATTCAACTGCGAGAAGAATATGGTGTTGGTCCCTTGTAAGGTTGCAAGTATAGTTCCCAGGGGGGGTTAGGAACTATTTAAACTTTTTCGCAATTAGGGCAGACTTCTTTTTCTAAGGAAAAAGGTTTTAACAGCGGCGCTGAGTAAACAGCAAGATACTGGCTTAGTCAACTGGTGACTAGGTCAGTTTCTTAGCTTGAGTCAAGAGATAGCACTTAGAGTCTATTCCTGAGCTCAGATGTTTAACGCGCACAACTCAACTTGACCTCTTTACTTGGTCAGTTTTTGGTTATTTTAAGCAAGCAATATATATAAGGAGTTAAAGGTAAGAAATACTTTACTCAGCAGATTTATCCAGGTTCGGCTTCTTCTAAGCCTACGTCCTGTCCCCGGAACACGTTGTGAGATTTCGAATCCTCTACTGAGCTCTTTAAAGGTAGAGCCTCAAACCTTTTACAATCTTAGCAACTGAGTATAACAAGAGTATCTTCCTCTATACCTCTCCTCAATCCTAATCTCTCGCTGAGTACTATAACCGAGTACTCAGCCTCTCCTTTCTAATCTCTAGAAATGATAAGTGTTTGTCCTATACAAAGATTTGCTAAGACACTTTAGACGATTGAAATAATCACTCTAGACTTTTACACAAATGTATGAATTGTAGTGTAAGATTTGCTTTGCTTCTTTGCTTGCAGAACTTGTGTAGAAATTTGGTCAGCGTAATGGCTTGATCAAGTTCTATTATGAATGAAGCTTCTGATGGCACTATTTATAGAGACGTCTGGGCATCGGTCATTTCGAATTTCGAAATAACCGTTGGAGGGAAACGGCTTCCTGTCATTGTCATCCTGACTTGCTCAAAGCTCTCGGCCAATCAGATTTGTGTATCTTCTGTCCTCGGTCAGCTCAGCAGACTGTCTCTCCTTTTATGGTAAAGTCAACTGGACAGCATACTGTGTCGTCTAAACTTTACCCAAAGTAGAAATACTTTGTCTGGAAGTTTTCTTAAGCCAGCTGCTGTCTTTGTACGTTTGTCGAATCTACTCAGCAGCTTCATCTTGAAGTTGTTCCCGAAGGTCTTCTAGATCCTTCTTTTGCTGAGTTGCGTTTTGTCCAAAACGGCAACGTTTCATCAAACGCGGGCCGAGTTGTACTGAGTTGTTTGACTTGGGCTTTGACACTTGTATTGGGCTTGGGCCTTTTAATTCTTGTGTCTCATAAACAATTTAACTCAACATTGAACAAACACATTAGTAGAATAAATCAAAGCATTTAAACTTAGTGTGTTTAGAATATGTATTTTAATTATACTTAAACAATTTTGTCAAATCAAAATTTATGTGGAAAGGTGTTTCAACAAACTCCCCCATTTTGATGTTGGCAAAACTATTCAGCGAGGAACTCAGTATGAGCTCCCCCATGATAGTTGACCTAGTATAACTTGGCAAACTCCCCCGTAAGGGTTGAGCTACTGACTTAGTTTTACTCAAAAACATTTAAGGATTTGATCGAGTAAGTCTAAGGTCAGTTTTCAGATATAGGTCAGCTAATTCAACGTATTCTATTTACTCAGTATTAAGTGGAAGGTTTAATCATATAGAGTGCACTGAGTAATTTGTTGTTCAATGAGTTCTTAACAGACAATGTTTTTATAAACACATAGGTCAATGTCAAACATGTTATCAGCATTTGATTCAGTCAATAAGATTTATAAGTGTAAAACATAGCTGATTTAATTGAAGATACGTAATGACTCAGTACACAGTAACATATATTAACATATATCATAACTCAGGAATAGGAATAAAAGATGCAGATATGATATATTGATAGTAGTCAGTGTTTACACAACAAAACTTATAGATAAGGCATATAGATTACATCTGACTTAGTCTATACTGAGCTAGCCTATCTATTTCTTTTTCTTGTGTTGTGACTGACTTCGCTCATGCTGAGCTCTAGACGCTTGTTCTTTCTCCCCCGTTTTGTCAGCATCATGAGGAGGAAGTCTGAATGCATCAGTTAAGGCAGCTCGAGTCAGTTCTTGAGACAGCTCCTTAAGTTTCTCAGCGCTTTCATTTACGCCATCAAAGATCGCAACTCCATCAGCTGATACCTCTTCGGGTACGTTGAGTTCAGCAGCACTGAGCATATTGACGCTAAACGCTTGAGCTTTGCCTTGCCAGATAAGAGCTTCAGTAAGACCAGCAAAGATTTGGTGAAAGGTTTTTAAGAGGGCTGTGTCGTAATACTGACGTTGAATATTGTTATGATGAATGTGGTTGAAGGTTTGTTGTATGAGAGACTGCATCTCATTCTGCTTCATTGCGTCAGTATCCATCTCTTGCTTATTCAGATTAAGCAAGCGAATAGCCTCACCAATTTGCTCTACTGAGCACTGATTGTACGAAACCATTTGCTCGTTGGTCTTGAGTTGCTCGGTGTGAAGCTGAGCAAAGAGCATCTTGATTTCAGATGAAGTGGCATAGTCGGGATGCACAGCTGACAAGTTCTGAACTTGTTGGTGTAAAGAGTTCAAGTGTTGCACGGTTGTCACCTGGATCTCAGCCAGTTTGGCGATTGAATCCTGCTTAGCTTGCTGTGCTTGGAAGGTAATGATTATATTCAGCAAGTCCTTGAGTCCCTTAACTTCGTTGAGAAGTTGAGTGACCTGGGAAAGCTGAGTATTTTCAAGAATTGAAGACCCAGCAGCAGGAGGAGTAGATTTTTAAAGGTCTCTGATTAATGCTTGCACTGAGTCAATGATCTTTTTGCCGGACTCAGTGGCATTCAGATAGCTTTGTGAGCCTTCAGGGACATCAGTGTGACCGGAAGGAAGAGGAGTGAAAGGAGTCACCTGGTCAGTGACTGGAATAGCATTTTCACTCTGCACTTGAGTTTTAGGGATAGTTGATTGATCGGCAGAGAGTTGAGTTGGAGAAGTGGTAATCCGAATACTGTCTGTGCTGACGGCAGAAGTGTGTGGAGTCAGCACCATGCTTGAAGAGATAGCATGCACAGTAATCGGCTCAACCTGACTGGTTGAGGTGGCGGAAGCATTTTGGTCGGCATGTTCCTATTGAGAAGAAACAGAGGCTTGCTTTTCTAATGGCGCCGATGTAGTGGAGGTTGGTTGGCGTTTGAAAAATTTAAGCTTTACTGAGGAGGGGTCCTTGGTTGTCTTTGATATGACAAAGTCAGGAAGAGTTGGTGGTGGTACAAGATCTTCACTGACAGGCTTCTCACTGGCCTTTACCAACTTTCTTCTTCTACGAGGTGGAGTGTCAGTTTGACTAGGATCTCCTCAGTGAGAAGGAGAAGATTCGTGTTGCTCATCATGAGGCTGGTCAGCTTGTTCTTGGACTGGATCAACATTGTGTTGATCAAGTACTTGCTTATCTCCAGTAGCAAACCCAGTATTGGCTTGCTCAGTCTCATGTTCACTGGCTGTCTCCTCAGAGTCCTCAGCGTCATCCTGACCGCTGGCCTCTTCTTCTTCTTCTTCTGTACTATCACCATCAAGTTCTTCCTCAACTTGTGAGATGAAATGATCATCCAGTTGTACCTCATGTTCTTCGGACTCAGCTATTGTACCTTGACACTGGGTGAAGTGAGAGTCACCCGGTACAACAAAATCAGTATGTATGGCATTGAGGGGAGTCAATGTAGAAGGTTTCTTCTTCTTCTAAGGTTGCTCAGCAGTTTCCTCAGTTCCAGGCTCACCTTGCCTGCTTCGTTTCTCAGCTGACTTCTGTCTTTTTGTTGGAGACTCAACATTTTTGGAAGGAGTCTCAACAGTTTTTCTTTTGCATGAAGCTGGGGCCTTAGTCCTTCTCCCTTTCTTTGGCTCAGCAGTTCCCTTAGCTTGTTCAGCAGCAGCAGCAGCTTTACCTTTCTTCAAAGGTTGTCCGAATTTTAGAGCTCTCAGCGAGGCCGCTGTGATCTCAGATCCTCGAGTCTTCTCCTCACCTTCGAGATCAACCTTGTGGTCAAGTAGGATTCTGGTGATGAGCGATCCTAGCCTCAACGTACCAGAGCTGCGTAGGAAGCCAGCTACGAGAAAAACTGGCATGTTGATTGGAGTGTACATCAGCATATGCCATATAAAGCATTGCTCGAAGTTAGTTGCTGATGTAGTGCAGTTGATCTTCGGATAGATGAAGTAGGTCAGCAAGTAATGAGCCATCTTCTGGTGCTGACCCATCGATGAAGCTGAGACTTCTCCTGAGTGGCCCTCAGGTTTGCAGAAGTTGTGTGCATACCCAGTGCCATCCTGATCTCCAGATCTTCTCAGCCATGCTCCCTCAGTTTTCAATTTGAGCAGATTTCCTAAGTAGAGAGGGTTGATGAAGATAGTTTTCTTTTTCACCACTATGCACAGGTAGTCAGTGTTGTCATTTGCAACTCGGAGGTTGTGGTAAAATTCCCTTACCAGGTCAGGATAGGTGTCATCCCTAACCAAAAACAGCTCCGTCCAGCCATTTTGTGAAATCCACTTGCAGAAGGGTTGTTCGTTTTGTACGAAGTTTTCTGATACCCATCTCAAGGGCTCAACTTTCCATTCGCGTACGTTTTCAAAGACCTTAGAGTAGGTCCTGACTTTTACAGGCTTTCCCTGACCAAAGGTTTGGCCAGCTTTTCCTTTGCTCGGCAAGGTGACTTTGGTGGGTTCCGGCACATAGGTTTTCCTGGAAGTGTCATCGGAGCTGGGCTTAGAGTGGCCAGCACCGGAGATGTTGTAGGAAACCTTAGTCATTGTTGAGGATGGGAAGGCTTAGAGGGATTTTTAGAGAGAAAGAATTTCATAGCCAGAGTATTCGATAAGCGTAAAGAATAAAAATGGGGAATTACCCATTATTTATAGAGGTAAGGTGTGGTATAGATCTTAATCGAATCCATGTGTCAGTTTTGCCTTGGGATTGTGAACCGACAAAGATCCTGGCATTTATGACACATACGGCGTATACGTCATCCTAGGGCTATACGCGTGCTATTGCATTTATTCTAACGGATCTAACACTCAGCGTTTAGAATACTAAGCGTTTGATATTCTGAGTGGTCAGTATTGCATTAAACGGATGATTTCTAAGTTTAAAACTAACTTACTCAGTATGCAAGTTTACTCAGTATTTGCTGTTTAATTAATTTCAATGAGTACATAGCAAAAACAATCATTCAGCATAGTAATTCACTCAGCATGCATATTCATTTAGTTCAGAAATTTACTGAAGAGGATTAAACATACCAATAACTTCTCTCAGTATGCTGAACTGCTCACGAGCCAGTGGCTTCGTGAAGATATCCGCAAGCTGTTCGTCCGTTGGGACAAAGGTCAGCTTGATCTCACCTTTGAGTACATGGTCTCTAATGAAGTGATGTCTGATGCTGACATGCTTCATTCTGCTGTGTTGAATTGGGTTATTTGAAAGATCAATTGCACTCTTGTTGTCACATTTGACTTCAATTGTCTTTGTTTGAACACCATAGTCTTTGAGTTGTTGCTTAATCCATAGGACTTGGGCAACACAATGACCAGCAGCAATGTACTCAGCCTCAGTGGTGGACAAGGCTACTGACGCCTGCTTCTTGCTGAACTAGGATACAAGACAGCTTCCTAAGAAGTGACATCCTCTAGAGGTGCTTTTACGTTCTAGCTTATCCCGTCCATAGTCAGCGTCAGTGTATCCAATGAGTGTAAAATCATGAGTATTTGGATACCACAAACCTGCGTTCACTGAGCTTTGCAAATATCTAAGGATTCTTTTTACAGCAATGTAATGAGATTCCTTAGGGTTAGATTGATATCTAGCACAGTAGCATACTGAAAACTGAATGTCCGGTCTACTGGCTGTTAAGTAAAGTAGAGAGCCTATCATACCTCGATACAATTTGCTGTCTACTGACTTCCCATTCTCGTCAGCGCAGAGGACAGTGTCAGTGCCCATAGGAGTGGACATTGGCTTGCAATTCTCCAAGTCATATTTCTTTAATATCTCCTTGGCATATTTGGCTTGACTGATGAAGATGCCATTCTTTCCTTGTTTAATTTGAAGACCGAGGAAGAAGTTGAGTTCTCCCATCATGGACATTTCAAACTCAGTCTGCATTTGTTTGCTAAACTCCTTGCACATTGATTCGTTAGTTGCACCAAATATTATATCATCAACATAAATTTGGGCCAGCAGGGTATCTTTACCCTTTCTCTTAATGAATAAGGTTGTATCAACTTTGCCCCTGACGTAATTTCTAGTCAGCAGGAAACTGGTCAGCCTCTCATACCAAGCACGTGGTGCTTGCTTGAGGCCGTACAGAGCCTTTTTGAGTTTATAAACGTGGTTAGGGAACTTATGGTCCTCAAAACCTGGAGGTTGATTAACATAAACCTCCTCGTTTATAACTCCATTAAGAAATGCACTTTTGACATCCATTTGGAATAATTTAAAGTTCATGTAAGATGCATATGCACATAGAATTCTAATTGCCTCTAGCCTTGCCACTGGGGCAAAGGTCTCACCATAGTCAATACCTTCTTGCTGACTGTAGCCCTGAGCTATAAGCCTTGCTTTGTTCCTGACTACATTCCCTTGTTCATCCATCTTGTTCCTGAAGACCCATCTTGTTCCAATGGCCTTTTGACTTTTTGGATGAGGCACTAGCTCCCATACATCGTTTCTTCTGAATTGATTGAGCTCCTCTTGCATTACGTTCATCCAGAATTCATCGTACTCAGCTTCAGCGAGATTCTTCGGTTCTTGAACTTAGACGAAAGCAACATTGCTGAGGTACTTCCTGAGTTGATTCCTCGTCATCAGGGTATTCCCAGCAGAATCAAGGATTGCACTTTCTGAGTGCCCTCTTGGAATCCTTATCTCTTTAGGTAGATTTATGTCTTGTGCTGTCTGTGTTTCAACAATCTCTGCAGAAGTAGATGGGTCAGAAAAAGTAATCTTAGTTTCACTCTTACTCTTGGTCAGCCTTTTCGTGAATGACTTAGTAGCTGGTTCTTGGTCAGCGGTGGTTACTGAGTGTGGATCATCTTCGGTCAGCGGCTGGTATCTACCTGCAGGGTTAGTTTCGTCGAACTCTACATGTACTGACTCTTCTAAAACTTGAGTTCGCTTATTAAAAACCCTGTATGCTTTGTTGTTTGTTGAGTAGCCCAAAAAGATAGCCTCATCAGCTTTTGAATCAAACTTTGCTAAGCTATTTTTGGTATTTAAAATAAAACATTTACAGCCAAAGGCACGAAAGTATCCAATATTGGGCTTTCGTCCTTTCCAAAGTTCATAGGGGGTTTTCTTGAGTATAGGTCTAACTAGAGCCCTATTAAGAATATAGCACGCTGTGTTAACAGCCTCTCCCCAAAAATACTTTGGAAGCCTATGCTCATCCAGCATTGTCCTGGCTATTTCAACCAGAGTTCTGTTCTTCCTTTCTACAACCCCATTTTGCTGAGGTGTTCGAGGAGCAGAAAGATTGTGGTCAATGCCGCTGGCTTCACAGAATTCAACAAACTTTTGGTTTTTGAATTCTCCACCATTATCGCTACGGATGTGAGCTAATTTTAGGTCTTTATCATTTTCAATTTTTCTAACCAAATTTGAAAATGTCTCAAAGGTCTCATCCTTGCTGGTCAGCAAGATAACCCACGTGTACCAAGAGAAGTCATCTACAATGACCAAGGAAAATCTTCTTCCACCCAGACTCAGCGGCTGGACTGGACCAAAGAGATCCAAGTGTAGTAACTCTAACGGACGCTTAGTTGAGACAATATTTTTGCTGTGAAAAGATTGTTTGGTTTGTTTTCCAGCTTGGCAAGCGTGGCATAATTGATCTTTTTCAAATTTAAGTTCAGGCAGTCCCTCAACCAATTGCTTTCTTGCTAGTTTGGCCAGGAGGTCCATGCTTACATGACCAAGTCTCCTGTGCCATAGCCAGGAATTCTCTTCCTTTGATACTAAGCACACAGTTTTTGAAAACTTTTTCTCTAAGTCTAGCATAAAGACATTTTCTATGCGAGGGGCAGTTAAAATTAACTCATTCGTTTTACCCTCGTATATTTTACATCCAGTAGCATCAAATATAACTTTTCTCCCATTGTCACATAGCTGAGCTACGCTGAGTAAGTTATATTTGAGTCCGCTGACTAGGGAGACAGATTCAATAGTAGGATTACCTCCGATGGTTCTTGACCCTACTATCTTACCCTTCTTGTTGTCTCCAAAAGTTACACTTCCTCCTCGTTTACGCTCAAACGTGATGAACTGAGTTTCATCACCAGTCATATGCCTTGAGCATGCGCTGTCAATATACCACATCTTTGACTTCTCGGCACATCTCAGGCTTACCTGCATTGTAACTAGTTACTTTTAGGTACCCAATTCTTTTTGGGTCCTTGCTTGTTAGGTGCAACAGGTAAAGCATCATATTTTATTTTATGGCGACATACTTGGACAGTATGGCCATTCTTTCCACAGAAGTCACAGCTGACCTTCTGTTTAGGATATTTCACTGACTTGTCAGCACCCCAGTGCTGAGCGTGCCAGCACACCTTAGTGGTGTGTCCTTTCTTCCCACAAAAGTCACACTAGACTTTTCGCTGGGGATTCCATCTCTGCTGAGTACCTTGGTACTGAGTTCTCAGAGGGATATTTCTTTTATTTGGAACCTTTAGTTGGTTCTGGATAGTTGTGACGTCCTTTCTCAGTTCCAATGAAACTGATTGGACTTCAGAGACAGACTCATGTATGATCTTCATGTTATCATGCAGAGTTGAATTGTCCTGAAGAAGGAATCTGAGGTCACTCAGTTTGACCTCTTCCACTTCGTCACAACGCCTGCTCAGTGCTCTAACTTTCTTATTACACTTCTTGACAAGTGTGTAGAGATCACTCAGGGCATTAACCATATCGTTTCTGAGCTGGGGAAGAGAAAATACCTCATTTGATTGCTCCTCGTCATCTGATGTGATGGATAGGTCAGCATGCTCAGAGATACATGGCTCAGCAAGTTCATCAGCCATGAAGCATATCTTCGCTGACTCGGTGGCCTCAGTTTCTGTGGATGAAGACTCATCACTGTCACTCCATGTAGCCACCATTGCATTTTTGCCACTCTTCTTGTCTTTCCTCAGTGTGGGGGCAGCTTGACTTAATATGGCCGGTTTAATGGCACTCAAAGCATGTAATGGGCTTTAAGCTGTCCTTTTTGTATTTGCTGTCGTTTGAGTCAGCTTTATACTTATCAAACTTTCTGTAAGGCTTCTTAGAGTATTTGTCATTTTTCCTGAATAGCCTTTTCATCTTCCTTGTGAACATAGCCATCTCCTCATCATCAGTTGAGCTCCCGTCAGTGGAGTCAGCTTTTATGACAAGGGATTTCTGCTTCTTGTCTTCAGATTTTTCCTTTACCTCGAAGTTCTTCATAGATATCTCATGGGTCAGCAATGAACCGATGAGTTCGTCATATTTGTAGGTGGTTAAAGCCTGAGCTTCCTTAACTGCTGTCTTCTTTGCTTGCCAATCTTTAGGAAGACTCATGAGTATCTTTTTAACTTGTTCTTCCTCAGTGAAGATTTTTCCAAGTCTCTTGAGCTCATTAATGATGTTGGTAAACCTTGCATTCATGTCTGAAATGCCCTAATCATTGTTCATCTCGAACAGCTCGTACAGTCTCATCTGCTGATTCACCTTGGACTCCTTTACTTTATTTGTTCCCTCGTAGGTGACTTCCAACTTTTTCCAGATCTCTTGTGCCGACTCACAACCTGAGATTTTATTATATTCTGCAGCATCGAGCGCACAGTGAAGCATATTGATAGCCGAAGCATGATTTTGAAGCTTCTTAAGATCATCCTCTGTCCATTTGGCCTCAGCTTTTACAACTGTTTGGCCATCCACAACTTCGACAGGTACAAATGGGCCTTGGACTATAGATAGCCAGACACTCATGTTTATAGCCTGAATGAAATTTTTCATCCTATTCTTCCAGAAGGTATAGTTTGACCCGAAGAATAGGGGAGGCCTAGTAATGGACAGCCCCTCAGACAGTATCTGAGTTGTTTGGTTTCTAGGGAGAAACCGAGTGCTGTTTTCGCCCATGGTAGGGATCAGCTCAAGGTTGTTAGACCTTTTACAGTGAGCTTTTAAGCTCTGATACCACTTGTTGGTCCCTTGTAAGGTTGCAAGTATAGTTCCAAGGGGGGGTTAGAAACTATTTAAACTTTTTCGCAATTAGGGTAGACTTCTTTTTCTAAGGAAAAAGGTTTTAACAGCGGCGCTGAGTAAATAGCAAAATACTGGCTTAGTCAACTGGTGACTAGGTCAGTTTCTTAGCTTGAGTCAGGAGATAGCACTTAGAGTCTATTCCTGAGCTCAGATGTTTAACGCGCACAACTCAACTTGACCTCTTTACTTGGTCAGTTTTTGGTTATTTTAAGCAAGCAATATATATAAGGAGTTAAAGGTAAGAAATACTTTACTCAGCAGATTTATCCAGGTTCGGCTTCTTCTAAGCCTACGTCCTGTCCCCGGAACACGTTCCGAGATTTCGAATCCTCTACTGAGCTCTTTAAAGGTAGAGTCTCAAACCTTTTACAATCTTAGCAACTGAGTATGACAAGAGTACCTTCCTCTATACCTCTACTCAATCCTAATCTCTCGCTGAGTATTATAACCGAGTACTCAGCCTCTCCTTTCTAATCTCTAGAAATGATAAGTGTTTGTCTTATACAAAGATTTGCTAAGACACTTTAGACGATTGAAATAATCACTCTAGACTTTTAGACAAATGTATGAATTGTAGTGTAAGATTTGCTTTGCTTCTTTGCTTGCAGAACTTGTGTAGAAATTTGGTCAGCGTAATGGCTTGATCAAGTTCTATTATGAATGAAGCTTCTGATGGCACTATTTATAGAGACGTCTGGGCATCGGTCATTTCGAATTTTGAAATAACCGTTGGAGGGAAACGACTTTCTGTCGTTGTCATCCTGACTTGCTCAGAGCTCTCAGCCAATCAGATTTGTGTATCTTCTGTCCTCGGTCAGCTCAGCAGACTGTCTCTCCTTTTATGGTAAAGTCAACTGGACAGCATACTGTGTCGTCTGAACTTTACCCAAAGTAGAAATACTTTGTCTGGAAGTTTTCTTAAGTCAGCTGCTGTCTTTGTACGTTTGTCGAATCTACTCAGCAGCTTCATCTTGAAGTTGTTCCCGAAGGTCTTCTAGATCCTTCTTTCACTGAGTTGCGTTTTGTCCAAAACGGCAACGTTTCATCAAACGCGGGCCGAGTTGTACTGAGTTGTTTGACTTGGGCTTTGACACTTGTATTGGGCTTGGGCCTTTTAATTCTTGTGTCTCATAAACAATTTAACTCAACATTGAACAAACACATTAGTAGAATAAATCAAAGCATTTAAACTTAGTGTGTTTAGAATATGTATTTTAATTATACTTAAACAATTTTGTCAAATCAAAATTTATGTGGAAAGGTGTTTCAACATATGGATCATTTATCTTTCTCGCGTCATTGAGATCTTGAATCTCATGCTTCAACCTACCACAATCATCTGTCTTATGACCATATATTTGGTGGAAATTGCAGTACCCATTTTCCTTAGTCTGAGCAGATTGTGTGCCTGGGCGAGCCATCAAGGGAGAAAGCAACCCTTTTTGTTGCAGTCGGTTCAACATCTTTGGCAATGATTGATTAAAATTGGAGAACCTACTCCCAATTACTTCATGAACATCCACTGCCTTAGTAAACCCACTACTACCACTTGTACTTCCTTCATAACCACCCCCGATCCTTTTCACAAATGGCTTCTTTCCTAGCTCAAGATCTGATTCTACTGATAGGCCACAAGCATACATATTTTTTAATCCAGAGAAAGGCATATATCTGATCTCGTTCCTGATGAACGGTAGAGAATTTTTTACCACCATATGAATCTGATCGGATGCCTCGGGTTTGGTTTTCATTAAGGTTGCCTTAGCTCTCCATCTCCTTACATAATCGGCGAATGACTCACCCTACTTTTGCTTGGTGCTTTCAAGCTCCTTTAAAGTCACTTCTAGTCCATCATTGAAGCCATATTGACCCACAAAGGCCTTAGTTAGCTCTATCCAATTCTTCTTGATTGAGGGGGACAATTTGTGGTACCATGTCAAGGTTGGGCCTTCTAGATAAACATTGAAAAGGTCTACAATCTGATCCTCTGTTAGTGTTGTCAAGAGCATGATTGCCATATAACAGGTGGCATAAGCAGTGGGGTCACTTGATCCATCAAACTTCTTAATATCAGGTAGCTTGAATTTATTTGGTAGAACACCCCGGGCCAAACTACCTCTCAGATTGAAGACCTCATCATGAGTTGAACCATCTTTATTCAGGTTTCAGACCTCATTCAATATTTCTTCTTTTAGGGCTTTATCCCTTGTAGCAGCATTCCTCTTGATCAAGTAATCAGCCATGTCTTCCTCATTTTAGATATGAGTCTTTGGTCCATTAGGTTGGCGACCCATGTTATTTTTTTCAACAAAAGCAGTGAGGGCTTCTATCTGTGCCCCCACAGTGTTGAACCGGTCTTCCACCTGTTTCATTCTTTCCTCAACTGTGGGGTCATCCATCTGATTGACAAAGTTTTTTGAGTCTGAATGATAAACTAATGTGGTTGATCGGACTAAGCGAGAGCCTTCACGAACCCAACGAGAATCTATGATGGTTGCAACCACAAGGTATTAGATATACATATGATGCATGACTTAATGCATGATTTGTGGTGTGTGCTTTATATATAGTTTTACAAAAAGAAAGGAAAAAAAGAAAATAAAACCAACAAACCGTTAGTCACGACACACATAGCACAACATTACTCCTTCAAACCTTATTCCTCCCATACACGTATTGGTTCAGGTCCTTTCCTAGGATTTTTGGTTTTGGTTCGTTTTGCATCAACGCGGGATGCACGAAACCGACAACATGCATAACTCTCAAAGTGATGTAAATCAAAATCATCATACAAGATTGGCCCTAAGTTCGCCTTTAGGATAGACCGTATCAATTTTTTTAGGTCATGTGAGACCATGGGATACGACGTGGCCTATCTTAACGGTTAGGGTCTTGTTTAGGACAAACTATACCAATCTAGTTAGTAGAATTCACCAGTTTCATCATTTAGAGCTTTAAACCTCCTCAGGGTGATTTCCCAAACTTGGATATAGCAAAGGTCATCCCAAACAAGTCGATGTCCTTTAAAATAGGTTATGTCAACTTTTTGAAAGTACCTTTAGGATAGAGTTGAAATCTCTACTAGGATTTTCTCTCACTTTAAGTATGACATGTGCTACATTAAATGACATATTCATTTTGTTTACTATAGGTTGTACCAACCTTGACCTCCACTACCATTTGATTTGAAAGAGGTGAGAAGCTCTCTTGAGTAAATGGAGACTTTAGGTGTAGTACACACTATACTAAAAGACACGAACCCTATTCTTTTGACATAGATTATAGCAAACTGAAATTTCAATTCTAATATGACATGACTTGAACAAAAGATGTCAAAGTGGTCTCTTTGAATCATGGTTTACCAACCTTAGATTTCATTTTTCCCTTTCTAACCAAAGAGGTAAAATCTCTTTTGGGAATGTGAAACTTTTGGGTCTAGTATAAGCCATGGTTAAAGAGACTACTTAGTTTCTTTTAGAAAAAGTCATACTAGATTAGAATTTTGCCTCCTCTTTCGGGATCTCTTTGAAAGGGATATGAAATTTCAGGTATGTTATAGGCTATAACAAAAGACAAACAAAGGCCAAAATACAATGGAAACTCAAATCATTATTAGGGCCATGCTTTATCCTAGGGGAAGTAGAAAAAGCCATTACATGAGATTTGGTTTGAGACATGGGGGCCATTGCAAAAAGATCACACTATTCCTTTCGAGTGGAGTTAGAATAGTCCAAAAAATTTTACAAGGGGGCATTGACACTAAGTAATCTCCAAGTATCGAATGGATCTTGAAGCACTTTCGTGAGAATTGCCCAAAAGGGTTTTCTTGATTTTATGCAAATGCTATACGAGCTTAAAAGAGAGTAAGAATAGTTCTAAATGTACAAAAGAAAATGCTTTTTTGGAATCAACTTCTCCGCATCCCCAACAGAGTCGCCACTGTAGACGAAGCCTACCTTGACAGGCTTTCACCCGTGGGAGGTCCATCATGACTACTACGGTGCTGTTTGGACTCGAGGTCCACTAGAAAAAAACGACTAGCTCGGCGGAGCCGGTGTCGGAGAAAGAGTCACCACCCGGATTTTAGGTCTGAGAATGTTACTGAGATTCCTTGCGGGAAGCAAGTGGGTTCGGAAAGTTAGGTACGTCTGGGGAAGATTAATATTCCCTCGAAAGGAAATATTAAGCACCCCCAAAAGCGCCCAGTGAACTCACCTTCCTCCTACTTAGCATTTCTAAATACAATCGGGCTATTAATAACTCTTTTAAGCTTTTTTTTAAATTCGTGAGATGTGTGATATGTGTAAGTTTTTACAAAGTTTGCAAATCTGTTTAATTAGAGATTACCAACGAAAGCAGATGAAGCAAGTAAAAAAGGGAAATTAATACAAACAACTACCAAAACGAAATTAAATTGACATTTATAAACAAACTCGGGCATTCCCGAGCCTTCTTGCCTTTTTGACATTGTTAAAGTAGACTTGGCTGCAAATGAAAACCATTAACAATACTAAACTCGGAAAAATAAAGCAAAATTCCACATTCTGGTCATACTCTGTTGTGGCAGGGTGCCTCTGGGGGCACACCCTACCGTGGCAGGGTCTGGTCTATGAGCAAGGCTTCGTACCCCGATCTTTGATCCGTCCTTAACTTATCCAAAATAAACATGTTAGTAAACTTCCAGCATAAAAGCAATGACAATGAATCAAACGGCTAAACATTTAGATTAATACTCAAAGACCATTGAAACACGAAGAAAGAGTATTTAAGTACGGTTTTATCCACTAAAAATTTCAAACATGATATTTAATATGTTATAAATGTTTTAAAACACTCAAGGAACATTAAAAAGTCAGTAGAATGAAAAACGCACGGTGAAAAATTACAGAACAGGCAAAAAATAGAGGATTCAGCCCAATCTGCGCAGCACCCTACCGTGGCAAAGTGTGTCTCTGAGATACTGAAAACGTAAAGAATTGATTCTAAAGTCGTGAATTACCCTCAGAATTTACCTTTTTTGGAACCGAGTATTCTCAATGGAAGTGTGTGGACACAATCGAAATATTAAACCAACCTAAAGACTACATTTTTGTCATTCAACCTAAGATTTCTCACTTTAGAACCCTAATTCTCACTTGACTTTTGTGTTTCTGACTTAAAGAAATTTTAAGCTAGAAAGAAGAAGGCTAGGAGGTGTTTAATTGTAGCAACCCTCAACCCTAATTCGTTCTTATCTATTTATAGGAGAATAAAAGTCATTTAAATCCAATTAAACAAAGTTAAATCATATTAAAACTCCTAAAATCAATCCATCACCGAATATAGATTGATTTTCCTTGATTTTCTGATCAGAAAGCTAATTAGATAAGCTTAAGATAAGTGAGGAATTTACATTTTGAATTTTATCAAAATTGCACGTACCCTGCCACGGCATGGTGCCCCCCAGAACATACCATGTCACGGTAGGGTGCAGTCCCGATAGGACCGACCCACCAGAGATCTTTGCTAGGTCATAACTTTCTCGACTGACATCAAAATCATGCACGGTTAATTGTGTTAAAACCCTTAAGACCAGGAGAACATTACTTTATAAGACCTCTAGAGCTAATTCTAACTGTATAAAAAGGCAACTTTTGGATCAAACCTCGAGTTTGACCAAAACTTCTGTAGGTCATAACTTTTCCATTAGACCTCCGATTTAAACGTGCAACACGGCGTTGGAAAGCTCATAAAAAGCACAATGATATTCTTTGATATTTGGGACCTAACTTGATTCCAATAAAAATGTTGAATTTTTACCTTGGATAGTTTGACCTTTGCTATGACTTTTCTGACTTTCATTCAAATGTATTCCAAATCGCTTCCATTGATCTCCTCTTTGTTGGATATCATCATAGGGTTCCGACTCTAATGTCTACAGTTGCTGCGACAACAGTACCGTCTGTTGCATTTAACGTGACAGATAATATAAGCTAAATTATGTCGCGTTACATTTAACGCGACACCGCGACATAGTTAGCTTATGTTATCTGTCGGGTTACACGGAAACGCGACAACGCGATAAATAATAGTTTATATATTTTGTCGCATTATAATAAAACATGATAATATGACGTGTTTTAGCTTATGAAAACTGTCGCATTATTTGAAAACGCAACAACGCAACCGATTTTAATCCTTAATTTTTGTCTTGTTAATTGTTAACGCGACAACGCTATATATGCAGTATGATCAGAATGCAATAGAAAAGAACAAAAAGAGGAAGACACATATAAACTACATGTACCCATATGCCATAAATTCGATAGTCCAAGTATCCAACAGGTATAATTTGGCATCGTGTACGGTTATCAGTAAAACATTGACTCCCAAACAATGCGAATTGTTTAGGGAATCATGTTTCAGACCTTATTTGGATAAATCAGTGGCCCCTTTGTGCAGTTTGTTTATACACACCCTGTTAACTAAACAGACAAGTCCGCTTGAACAACGTGATAAGGAGCTATTTTCAACGTTAGGGGTGTGGAGTTTTTTTTAATAAAGGTTGGGACGAGATCAGAGGCTAGAGATATACATCCCAACCAGGTTGGCACCCCTAGCCCTAACCCCAATCAACCCAATATTATAAAATAAATGAAAAAATTACATAGGAAGAGTCAAGAGTAGTGTACATATGCAAGATTACAAATATCATAAAAAATAAAGGAATTACAAAAAACCGGGGCCGATGGCCACCAAACCAGATCCGGAGATAGTGCTCCATGGTGCGCCAGAGCATCCGCTGCACGATTTCCTTCCCTCTAGATATGTGTAATGTTCACGGTCATGAGTGAGCAATAGTGTAGAAATTTGAGCCACTCTTGTCGGAGTGACCAATGTACCCGAGATGTTCGTTGCTTCAACAAACCAATTGCAAGCGACGAGTCCGGTTCGATCCAAAGTTGCTGCCACCCTTTTTCCCACGCCACAACCATGACAAAAATAATTGCATGAAGCTCAGCAATATGCGCGAAATTGTTGCCAATCGGGAAGGCAAAGTAGCCTCTCGTGAAGCCCCTTGCAGTTCAAAATATTCAACCTGATCACGCGATGCCAGGTGAACCAGCAGCTGATCCATCTGTGTTGACTTTAATCCATCCAATTGGCGGACGAATCCAACATACCAGAGTGAAGTCAATAGCAGATGACAGTCTGCTGGATGTGGGTTGCCTGACAAGCCGGGGCAGTTGCATCCACATCCTCCGTTTCACGAATAAGAGTGGTGAAGAAGCCGGGAGATCAGAACTTTCGTTGTTAAAGATGGCACGGTTCTGAGTTTTCCAAATCACTTAGGGGAATGTGATGATGGAAGTTTTCCAAAGCTTTACCAAGTGGCGAGGAAGCCGGCAGTGTTGTAAGTCAATGACAAAACAGAGAAAAGAGTCGTGGGTGTAATAGCGGATCCGAAAAAGGTCCCTATTCCATCCCACAACTTGGCAGCCACAATACAATTGATAAACATATGATCAGCAGTCTCGAGATGGCACTTACAAAGCTTGCAACGGGAGACAATCGCTAGGCCTTTAGCTTGCAGTGACTCCTGCTTAGCGATGCGCCTGTGTAGAATCTTCCAACATGTTACTGTGCGGCTGAGATGGATGACTTTGCTCCAAATGAATCTCCCCTAGTCCATATTAGTGACATGTGGCAAAAGGTGATTGTAGAGAAGTGTAACTGTGAGTTGCCCGGTATCTACAGGTGTCCAAACACAAATGCCGGCCTCATCAAGCCCCTGGTGTACCCGCATTATGTTATTCTGGACATCAATTGGCAGTCGCTAGATATTAGTCCAAGAGTCGCCATTAAGGAATTCTTCTACACAATTAAAAAGGTTAGCTTGCTCACGGATAAGGATACCGATTTGATTCGCCACTATTGGGGAAATCCAATCGTCAGTCCAAAAATTAAGATCCGAGACACCCCCAAGTACAGTGTCGTCGAATGCTAGTGTACATTGACTTACAGAACACCCAAATAGAAGAATTAACAATACATGCCTTGGACTGCCCCCGAAGCAGACAAAAAATGATTATGTAATAGATTGATGACAAATGAGCTACCCTGTAACAATTCCCAACATAATTTTCCAATCAGACTCATTAAAGGTTGCAAAAGTTTTCAAGCAGAGACCACCGATATCGGCACTCTTGCAACAAATTGACCATGAAATAATAACCAATTTCCTATTGTCATGGCATCCCATCCAAAGCAAATTTCTAATTGCTTTGTTTATACTACGCAGTAAGGAAGACGACCATCGATAAAGCCGAAAGGAATGAATTAGCGCTCCCGTCAACACTGACTTGATTAGTGTCAATCTTCCAGCAAAGGATAGAGATTGCCCCTTCCAATTACTGAACTTTGCCATAAATTTGTCAGCCAATGGCTTCAAAAAATGGCTACAAGGAGCACCTATAGACAGCGGCACCCCGACATACAGGAGCGGCGGGGAGGCCAATTGAATTCCCATAATTACATCTAACTGTGTAGACCTGTAACTTGTAACTGATCTCCCAAAGTAAACTAAAGATTTTTTCCAACTGACCAATTGACCCGACGACTACCCATAAAGTTGGAAGAGATCCCGTATGATGCGCATATTGTGTTTAATCGCCTTTCCGAACAACAATATATCATTCGCATATAGCAGATCTGAAGGAAAACTAACTCGCCCCGTGTAGGTCATAGAAGCGAATTTACCCTTCTGCTCAAGCTTGGATAGCCATCTGCTAAAAAAATCTTATGGAATGCCAAATAGAATCGGAGATAAGGGGTCCCCCTGACAGACACCATGAAAACAGCCGAAGAAGCTCTTTGTCGTACCATTGATCATAATTGAGATTCGAGAAAAATCAAAGATGGTTAGGATCCATTCCTAAATTGGAGTGAAAACCCAAAAGCCTCCATTACTGATAACAGAAAGTTTCAATCCATCATGTCAAAAGCTTTCCTTATGTCAATTTTGAGAGCCATAGTACCCCCGTAGCATCGCTTATCAAGGAGATTGACTCCCTCAGAGACTTCCACAATGCATTGATGGATACTACGGCCCTGGACAAAGCCGAATTCGTTATTAGAGACTATTTGTGCAACCACAGTCACCAGACGATCAGCCATAATTTTATAGCTAAAGTTACCCATGACAATAGGCCTGAACTGAGAGATTTGATTCGCCCCTTCTGTTTTTGGTAGCAAAATCATAAGACTTGGATTCATTCCAGGAAGAATGTAGCCAGTATCAAAGAAGCTAATTAGCATGTTACAGACATCATGATAAATAATATCCCAGAAATGTTGATAGAAGAGTCCTCCGTAACCATCCGGCCCTAGAGCACTATCCTTGTTCAGGTTGAAAACTACCTTTCCAATTTCCTCAATCCTAGGTTTGGTTAGTAGCATATCATTGTCTGTAGCCGTCACTAATGAAGGTATCATTGCATTAATTGGCCCTGGGTTAATCTGAGCAGCCGAACCAGAAAATAGGGATGTGTAGAAGTTGATAACATGTTGCGATATTTGCACTTCGTCGGATGTGGGTAACCCGTCAATGACCAATGAAGAGAGATCTGATTGTACCTTCCAAATTCTAGCTTCTTTGTGGAAAAAAAACTCGAATTTCTATCACCCGCTGAAAGCCATTTGTTACGGCTTTTGTCCCTAAGGAGCAATTCCTGTCGATATAGTTGCAGGTCAATCTCCTGCTGAGCTTCTGTCTCCCTTGACTGTTGGTCTGGTGAAAGACCGCTCAAAGAAATCTCCATCTGAATCTGTTCTAACTGCAATTTAGCAGCATCGATGTTGGTTTCGACTCTGCCGAATACCAATTTATTCCATTCATGAAGCACATGTCGTAGTGACTTTAGCTTGTGAACTAATAACTAAGCAGGTGGTAGAGACAAATGAGAGTCCACCCAGTGCTTAGCCGCGACATTCTATATGGAAGCATGTGTAGTCCATATTGAGAGAAATCTGAACCTTGTGAAGCGGGGGGATGTGGTGCATTACAAGACAAACGGGTAGTGGTTAGACAGATGTATGGGAAGAGCAGTGCAAGATACCTGATCCCAAGAGTCCAAAAATACTTCAATTACTAAAGCTCTGTCAAGCCGAAATTCCACATGAGTGTTTCCTTATCTACTGTTCGACCATGTGAACTGGTATCCCACAGTTTCAACTTCAATCAAACGACCCAAATCGATAAAACCTCTGAATTCAGCATAAGCGCTGATAGGGGTCAAAAACTCCTATCTTTGGGTACGGTTTTAGGACGGTTTTTAGCGTTATTTTATGAATAAGCGAGCAATTCAAGCATTTATATGCCTTCGTGTGAGTTAGTTAGAAATTATATATGTTCTATTTACTTTTCGTTGTTTAGGCTCATTTTCTGGTTATTTTAGGCAAATATGGCCAAATTGGCATGTACGTTAAATTTCCATTATCTTTTATAGCTAATTGATCCGCCAAAAGTCGCACCAAACGGAGTGTTTACTTAAAATAAGCGACTGGCGGGTCAATTTAGCCTCGGAACTAATGTTATTTGGAGTTTTCGTGTATGTGAATTTCTCTTCATAGATCAAATGGAGAAGAAGGCTAAAACAGGAACGAGTTCGGGTGAAAGTTGCGTTTCGGGACATCCAGCAGTCGTGTAAGGCGTTCTAGGCATTCCCGCTCGTCGAAATGGCCTTTTTGGGGCCAGATCGGCGAGCTGGCACTGCCAGTCCGTCGAGCAGGACCTTAAGGGGCCAGCTCGGTGAGCTGGCCCCTAGAGGCCAGCTCGCCGAGCTTCCCCCTGCGGGAATCAGTCAAAAGACTGATTCCCTATCCCACAACACCACGATTGACCCCACGTCTTCCCACCTGCAAAAGGATACGAATTAGGTCAGAAAAAGGGCCCGAACTGCGTCTATAAATAGGATTTTCTATGTTGGGAATAATTGAAATTATGATAAACGAAAAAATAAGCAAACATACAAGAATTTTTTACCCAGTTCGCCACTCGATTAGAATGACTACGTCTGGGGGCACTACCAAGCCAGGATATTTCACTATAATGAATAAGACACGGATTACAGAGAAAGAGGTTACATTTATACTCCTCAAGAAACCCTAACCGTCTGAAACCCTAACAGTAGGGCACACGAGTTGGATCGCTGCAGTTGGGTCTATATATATTAGTCTCCAAAAGCCCAACAATCTCCCACCTGAAGACTAACTCCATCATCTGCTGGTAGTGCCATGCCTTCAACTTAATTACCAAGGCCAGCTGAAGCCATACAAAGCTTCAGCTTCTCTAAGGTTACAACCTTAGTTAACATGTCTGTAGAATTCTCTGTGCCTAGAATCTTCATTAACTGCAATATCTTACTGTCCAAGAGATGCCGTATATAGTGATACTTCAACTCTATATGCTTTGTTCTTGAGTGAAAGGCGGGATTCTTTTCCAAAAGAATGGCACTCTGACTGTCGCTGTACAGAATAGGATCCTTCTGCTCCTTTCCTAACTCACGCAAGAAATTCTGCAACCATACCATCTCCTTACTGGCCTTAGTCACTGCAACATACTCAGCTTCTGCAGTAGATAAAGCCACCACCTTCTGCAGCTTTGAAGCCCAAGAGACAGTAGTACCACCCAATGTGAAGACATATCCGGGTGTACTTCTTCTCTTGTCAAGGTCACTAGATGCCAAATCTGCATCCACATATCTTGTCAACATAACTTTCTTACCCTCAAAACATAAGGCTTGTTCAGTGGTTCCCTTCAGGTATCTTAGAATCCACTTTACTGCTTCCCAATGCTTCTTACCAGGGTCTCCCATGAAACGACTAACAACTCCCACAGCATGTGCAATATCCCGCCTTGTGCACACCATTGCATACATCAAGCTTCCAATTGCTGAGGCATACGAAGTTCTCTCCATCTGGGCTCGCTCTTCTCTGCTCTTGGGTGAGTCCTGTTTAGATAGCTTGAAATGGCTACCCAAAGGAACCGTAGCTGGCTTGGCATCTTGCATGCCGAATCTAATCAAGACCTTCTTGATATACTCATCTTGTGAGAGATACAACTTTCCAGCCTTCCTATCTCTTTCAATCCTCATGCCCAGAATCTGCTTAGCTTCCCCGAGATCTTTCATAGCAAACCGCTCAGATAACTGCTTCTTCATTTTTCTCACTTCTCGAGCACTCGACCCTGCAATCAGCATATCATCAACATACAAGAGTAAAATTATGTAGCCTTCATCTAATTTCCCGAAGTAACAACAATGATCAGCTTCACTCCTCAAGAACTCAATTTCATGCATGAATCCGTCAAATTTCTTGTACCATTGTCTTGGAGCTTGTTTCAAACCATACAAGCTCTTGTTCAACTTGCACACCAGTTCAGCGTTATCAGACTCATATCCCTGAGGTTGCTTCATATATATGTCTTCATCTAAGTCTCCATGAAGAAATGCCGTTTTTACATCCATTTGCTGCAGCTCCAAATCTTCTACAGCTACCATACTCAACACTAAACGAATAGTAGTCAGCTTCACCACTAGAGTAAAAACGTTAGTATAATCTATGTCGTACCTCTGCTGAAAGCCTTTCACGACTAGCCTTGCCTTGTAGCGCTTGCTACCATCAGCCTCTTCTTTGATTCTGAAAATCCACCTGTTATGTAGAGCCTTCTTACCATTTGGAAGCTCAACAAGTTCCCAAGTGCCATTGGTCATCAAGGAATCCATCTCATCATCTATTGCAAGCCTCCACTTGCTTGTATCCTCTCCACGAGATGCCGCCAAGTAGCTTTCTGGTTCACCACTATCTGTCAGCATCATGTAATTGCTTGAAGGCGTGTACCTGTCAGGTGCTCTACGCTCTCTAGTGGATCTGCGTAGTGTAACTGCTGGAGTTTGGGGTTCTTCTTCCTCCTCAACAACTACCTCCTTGCTCCCACAAGAATTCGTGATGTCTAGCTCCACGATCTCTGGTTCTGAATCAGCAGTATTAGATGCTCCCAGACTATCCTTGTACATCATCTGCTCATTGAAAACAACATCCCGACTGCGAATAATCTTCCTGTTCTGACTATCCCAAAACCGATATCCGAAATCATCACCACCGTATCCAATAAATGTGCACTTAACAGAATTTGCATCTAACTTACTTCTCTCAAGGGGAGCAATATGAACATATGAATCACATCCAAATACTCGTAGAAAGGACAGATTTACCTGCTTGCCACTCCAAGCCTCTTCAGGAATGCCACTCTACAAGGGAGTCGATGGCCCTCTATTGATCAAGAATGTTGCAGTGTTAACTGCTTCTGCCTAGAACATCTTCGGAAGTCCACACTTCAGTCTCATGCTTCTAGCACACTCACACAGAGTTCTGTTCATTCGTTCTACAACTCCGTTCTCCTGAGGAGTTCCTTTCAGAGTCTTCTCCATCGGATTCCATTCTTAGCACAGAATTCCTTGAATTCCCTAAGCTCATACTCCCCACCATTGTCAGACCTCAAGCACTTTACCTTCAAACCTGTCTCATTCTCAACCAGGGCCTTCCATTTTCGAAAGGAATCAAAAGTATCAGATTTCTTTCTTAGAAAATAGATCCACACTTTCCTAGTGGAGTCGTCAATGAGGGTCATGTAATACAAAGCTCCACCAAGAGATTTCACAGGTGCAGGACCCCATAGATCGCTGTGAACTAACTCCAACTTCTCTTTCTTCAAAGTTCTGCCACCCTTAGAGAAGCTAACTCGTTTCTGCTTCCCGAAGATGCAATCCTCACACAGCCCAAGATCAGCAGATTTCAGACCCGGCAGCAGACACTTTGAACACAGCACTTTCATCCCCTTTTCACTCATGTGACCAAGAGGACAGTGCCACAAATCTGCATTGATATTCTCCCTCACGACATCAATGCTATTGAAAACGTTGTCTGTTAAGTACAACGATCCAACCTTCTCACCACGGGCAACCACCATGGCTCCTTTGGTCATTTTCCAAGTACCACCTGCAAAGATTACACAACTCTTTAGGCCAGGAACATGCTTTACTCCAAACAGCTTTATCACAGATCCATTCGGGGATTTGATCGAAACATCTCCCTTACCTACAATCTCCAAAGGCTCATCATCAGCAAGATAGACCTTTCCGAATTTCCTAGGGGTATAGTTTTCCATCAAATCTGCACTACTACATAAATGAAACGAAGCTCCTGAGTCTAATACCCAAGACTCCAGAGGACTTCTTACACTCAATACCAGGGCTTCTGCTGCTGTTTCTGCAGTTGAATTACTCAGAATTAACGTATCACCAAAATCCTCGTTGGTTGAATTCACTGACTTCTCCTTCTGTGGTGCCTTACATTCACTCTTGTAATGACCATTCTCATTACAATTCCAGCACTTGATGTGGCTCTTGTCCTTCACAGGTTTCCCTCTCCCTTTGGACTTAGACCTGCCACGACTCTGCTTTGACTTGCGATCTGACCTACCCCGATTCTCTGCATTCAAGGCTGATCCAGGTGTGGAACCTGACTCTTTCCTGCGAATCTCCTCGCTTATAATCAAGTCTCTGACATCATCAAACCTAAGTTTTTTTTCCCTGCTGAAGCACTTAGGGCAGTAACCGTGCCGCTCCAACTCTCTGGTAAAGAAGATAACATAATTAGGGCTAATACCTTTCGAAATCAATATCTACAGAACTTAATTGAGTGATTGTCATATTAAAATCATTCAGGTGCATCGCCACTGCTATATTCTCCGCCATCTGCAGATTAAACAGTCGCTGCATCAGATGAACTTTGTTTGCCACAGAAGGCTTCTCGTACAACGAACTCAAGATCTCCAACATCTCCTTCGTGGTCTTTGCCTTCACCGTGTGATGCGCGACGTTTCTGGATAGCGACAGGCGAATCACGCTCATCGCTTTTGTATCCAACAGCTTCCACTCTTCATCATACATATCCTCCGACTGCTCACCCAGAGGCTGGTACAGATCTTTACCGTACAGGTAATCCTCGATCTGCATCTTCCAGAAACCGAAATTTGAACCATCGAATTTCTCCACAGGGGTTTTTCCGTCTCCCATCGTAATTACCCTCGCTCTGATACCAGTTGTTGGGAATAATTGAAATTACGATAAACGAAAAAATAAGCAAACACACAAAAATTGTTTACCCAATTCGCCACTCGATTAGAATGACTACGTCTGGGGGCACTACCAAGCCAGGATATTTCACTATAATGAATAAGACATGGATTATAGAGAAAGAGGTTACATATATACTCCTCAAGAAACCCTAACAGTCTGAAACCCTAACAGTAGGGCCCATGAGTTGGATCGCTGCAGTTGGGCCTATATATATTAGTCTCCAAAAGCCCAACATGTAGGGCCCACGAGTTCACCAACAGCTCCACCATTAGTATGATATTGTCCGCTTTGGGCCAAGCCCGCACGGATTTGTTTTTGGACTCCTTCCCAAAAGGCCTCATACTAATGTAGTTGGTGAACTTCTTTATAAACTATGTAACTCCCTTGTATCTTTCTGATGTGGGACTTGGGATGTATACCCAACAATCCTCCCCTCAGACCAAGGACCACAAGCCTCCCCTTCAGCGATAATCTGTCTAATCATCTTGTACCGCCGCCAACCCACGAAACACGCCGCTTGACCACCACAATATCAGGAAGACTTTCGACACAAGGCACCAAGCACAGATTTCCCATCGCGAGGCCACACTAAGCCTCCCACATCTCCTTAGATCTCATGCACCATGACTCCGAGCATTGTATGCACGTTCTCCAAGCCGAACAATCGGCTCTTGATACCATTTGTAGGGCCCATGAGTTCACCAATAGCTCCACCATTAGTATGATATTGTCCGCTTTGGGCCAAGCCCGCACGGATTTGTTTTTGGACTCCTTCCCAAAAGGCCTCATACTAATGTAGTTGGTGAACTTCTTTATAAACTATGTAACTCTCTTGTATCTTTCCGATGTGGGACTTGGGATGTATACCCAACATTCTAAATGTAAAATAGACAACTTTTATCTTTGTAAAAACCTAAGCTCCCACCTTGAGAAATCCTCTCCACTTCATCCATCTCCTTCAAACTCCATTGAAGACACCTCCGAAGCTCCGTTCATCGAGGATTTCTCAAGTTTCATACTTAAGTCTTAGGAAGACGCCTGCATTGGTAGACAGGTTCCCTGAAAGAGATTTTTCTTCTTTTATATTCTGTCTAGCCTCTGATCCATGTTATGAATCCTAGGCTCATTGTATCTTTGTGACAATACTTTCATCTTTAATATATATTATAGTTTTGTTTATTCAATTGTTTTATTGCTTAAATCTTTGTCTTACGCTTTGTCTGATTGGTTTAACTCATTCGATAATCCCAAAATTAAGTTGGCACATATTGCGAGCTGAATCTGACCTAGTCAGTGGCTATAGGATTGACGACCCTATAGAAGATTAAGCCCAAATTGTTGAGCCTTAGAGCTAGTTTCGACCTTACAACCTCAAGAAGATAGGTAGGGTTAATCGCCTCGGACACAAGTGACTTAGATTAGGTTTTAATTATGTTGTCTGAATAATCTATTTTCATTATTATCGTATCACCTCATGTCCCTTCGGGCAATTACACTGGTAAAAGATCACCTAGGAGTAGAATAACTTAGATAGGAGTAGAAGTAACTTAATTAGGAGTAGGGTAATTTAATCAAAACCAATTCAAACCCCCCATAGCCTAGATAACACCTGAGACCAAATAGCTCGATACTTGCAGAAATAAATCATGTGGATTCGATACCTGGACTTGTCCAGATTTTATTACTTGATAACGACGGGGTACACTTATCCCTTAATGAGCCTTCTTACGGAGGCGCATCAAGCGCCAGGTGCTAGGTTGCTCCCAGTCTTTTCGTGAGCCCCTGTAACTGAGTTAAAGTTGCCCATTACCAACCATTTGCCTTCCGACCCCTCTTGTTGTGCTAACAGATCAGATCAGAGTGCCCAACGGCCAGCCATAGTGTTGCTACCATAAATAAAGGACACCAAACCAAAAGAACTAACATGAATAGTAATATATTGATTGTGACTTGACGTGGTAGTAATAGGGGAGTTCATGTCACAAAAGACCCAAATGGAGTTACTATCATTACTAGTAGATAGCTGCAGCCCAAGAAATAACCAAAAAGAGTTCGGGGAACAGTCAAAACTTACTATGGGTTCCGCAATGCATAAAATATCCGGAAGATGAGTTCTACAGAGTAACTTCAGGGCCCTTTGTGTTCGTGGGTTGTGAATACCTCGACAGTTCCAGTACATGATAATCATAGATATCATTTAGGAGGCCTGCTTTGCCTCTTAGGGCGAATTTCATAGACCTGGGTTGTAGTTGGATTTTTTTTTTCGAACAGTAGTCCAATCTGCTTCGGAGGAGATGAGGTATATGGTGTCCGTAACAGAGCCCTCAGGCTATTCATGTTGATTCATAACAGACTCGGGATGTACATTCTGCTTCATAAAAAAATTCAGGGATGGTCCACTCATCTTCCCTTGATAATATCCAAACCGGCCTTGGAATAGTGGCAGGCAGGTGAAATTGTCCCGTTCTTCATAGTCGGATCTATTAACTTCATCTTCAGAATCCCCCCAACTCCTGGTATTATTTGCCGATTGATGAAGAACCATTTGTAAGGAAGTCTTAGCAGGTGGCTGCAGCCAGTGGGAAGAGCTCGGGATATCAGTAGCAGAGGAGAGATCCGCAATAGGAGTGTGCTTAGGAATAACCTGTTGCGAGGAAGTGCGCAGAGGCTACTTGCTCTCTCGGTGAGGTGCTCTTGTAGTCTTTGGTTTCTCCTAAGTGGCCAATTGTGGAGCAAGATGAGCATAACATCGGAAGATGCTCGTATTCTAACGAGACCTATTGCACAACCCGTAGTTTATTCTAGAGGTCTTTTGATAGATCAACATCCACCAGGACTCTGGTATAGTGACCAAATTTCCCGTTAACAGTGTTATGATCAAATTTAACAGGGATTCCAATAGCCCGTGCAATGCTAGCCAGAATGCGAGTGTTCCAGGATTCCTAAGGCAAGTTGTAGAATCTAACCCATACTTGAGTAGACGTGGATTTATGAGAATCCGAATTGAAACCGGAGGACCAAGGAGTGTATCACATAATTTCGGGCTTCAATTGTAATGCACCCATGCTCCAAATCAATTGTATAGTAGAAACGTCTGGCATAATAATATGAAAAAAGCCTCTACACAACGAAACCAGTTTCCAAGTTAGGGATAAATTCCATACCTGGTTGAGCTTTAGCTTAAGCTCGGAGTGCTTCCAAGGGCCACTGGCCTTCGAGAGATTAAGTCGGCCTATGACGGAGTGCTTGCACGAAAGGACCCGTTCTTCATATATCGACTGCTGAATGCGAATCGACTTGAAACCGCCCTCCTCTGAAATTCTAGGCGGATCAGCAATGGAGGTGGAGGGGATGGTTGCTTTTAGGGCAGCTGCAAAGGAGCGGGGAGGCGGTGAAGTTGTAGAAGAATCATCTCGGTGTCGTCTTTCCGGTATGGAGGAAGAGGAGCGCTGAAACGCCTCTCGTCCGAAAGATGCGCAATAGCAGAATCTGCGTGGGAAGATGGAGTGGGTCTGGAGAATTTCTCAAAGGATGGCCTGTTGAAGAGGTGGGCAATGGCGAAAGGAGCATCAGAGGAGCCGTTCATGGTAGAGACGGCAGTGGAGAACCGCGACGTCATGGTGTTTGGGTCTAGATCATTTCAGTGTCGAGCTACATTTTACATGACATGACCGTGGAGTTAAAATATACTGCAAAGGAATTTGGATTGATTATGGGGTTATCCTTCGGAAACACAAAGGCAATTATGAAAGAGATGAAGAAGATGAAGAAAAATGAAGGGTTTAGAAAGAGATTAAAATTTTACGGATGGGATCCTTGCTATTTTGATTAAATTCCAAACTTTCCTAAGTAATATGCGGATTTTAACAGGCCTGGATCCCCGCCTGAACCTAATGTCCATGGTACACAAACCAGAGCAGACCAAAAGAGTATCTGTGGTACTGCCTGCAAAGATGGAAACTGAGGAATAGTACAATTGCATTTCATGGTTAACTAAAAATAACGACCACTGATATTTACATTTCATTTACAGAACTACAATTTATCAGCTTTCATGTCTTCAACCTCTTCTACTTTTTGGTGGCTGTCTTGGTCTAGTGTTTGGAACATTACATTTGGCATGTATCCACGTATAACCTTGCCAAAAATCCTGTACAAAATTTTGATTTCCTGTGATATTAGGCATTGATGACCTACCAGCAACCGGACAAGTCCCACTTTTGAGCCGCATTCAAAGGCTAATTATCTTCCCTGTAATCTGGATTGTCTCTCAAGATGACAAAGCCTTCAAGAATGGGCGAAAGAGGAATGTACCTGCACGAGAAACACGACTGTTAAAATGTGTACAGACAAAAAGAAAAATAAGGTCCTGATAGCACTTCAAGGGGGAAGTTCTCACTTCTCTGTAGCCAGCTCGGCTCGTTCACCAGCACCCAAAATTACTGGTGTTAAGTGGGTCTGAAAACCAGTGATAGTCTTGGGTCGACCTGCCTGACCGACTACATCAACAGCTTTTCCGACACGAACTGGTATCGGTAAAGGTTTAAGATTCTCATCCACAGTCAACAACATCCGTGGCTGTAACCCCAAAAAATAACACCACAGACAGGAGAAAATTAGTGCATCTATAAACACAACAAGGTTGCACATAAAACATAACCGAGTTTCCAGTCTGGAACATACTTGCATTGCTAAGACTAGGAAGTAGAGAACAAAATGATATTTCCCCAAGATGATAGCTTTCATATCAAGACATGCATGAAGCATAATTACCAGACCAGCAAGAGCCGTCCTACAAGGGAAGAAAAGATATAGATCCAGAGACTGTGATACAAAATTATATATGTGATATGAAATTGCTAGACTGTGATACACATTTTATTTTTTATGACATATGAATTTGAACTGAATTTTACAATTAGATTTGATTGACAACTAGGATTCCAGAGACTGGAAGAAAGTACTTACGGTGATAGCAAGAAACGATCAGAATGATATGGATTAAGAGTTAACAAGCCTTTCCCCAAATATAGAAGACCTTGAGCAATTCGCACCTGAGAAGGACATATCAAATCAACCTCAAGTAAAACCTCAAAGCATGATTGCAAATACACAAGAAATAAACATATGAGAAGCATTACACAGAAAAGAAGGCTGGGATATTTGTAGTGATAGCTTGAAAGGTTCCGAAGCATTCGAGCGATTCGAGCATTATTGGTTCCTGCACCTATCAAACCTAAGGACATAACTGCAGCCTGTAGTATTAACACAAATTTGGCAACCTTTAGAGAGCAACAGTTACAACTTTTTAGGATGATAAAGTTATTAGTCTAGCAAATCTCATTTACCATTACAACTTCGGCATCTCTATCGTGGCTAAGTCTGCTCAACGTGTTCATAACATCAACCTGGTAGATGGAGAGAGTTCAGTAAGCAAACAATTTAATGTATCACCAAACAACAAAGTCCCTATCACTTATCCTTAAACCAATGTAATGGGGTGGATTTGCAATCATCTGATACAATTTGGAATGCACTTCAGTAAACCTGGTTAAATTGTCAGCTTACATATGTGGACTAGAGATTAAAAGCAAAATGAGGAAGTAAGAAGATAAGACACCAGAGTTCTTAATTTCATTGCCAAAGCTTTAAACTAATATAATTTCTCTGCTCAATTGCAACTGCCCGTTGAAATTGTTTATTAGATAGAACGGGAAGACGTTTGATAGCTACAATACGATTTGTACCTTTGGATTCGATATGCACAGGAGACCAAGAGCTAAAGGAACCGCACTACGGATATTCTGTTCCCCATACTGTAAGAGATGTCCCATTGATCGAATTGCCATTTCAACCCCCAATTCCTCAGCCATTGCCACCATTGCAATTCCAAGCACAGCTGGTCCTTGATGTGTTTCACCTTTCTCAAGATGTTGAGTGCAATGACGAAAAAAATTTTGAACCTATATTACAATGGAATCAGTAACTTTGAACAATGACCACCAAAAAAAAAGTTTGTGACCATTTGTTTAAAACTGATAGACATTGATTGCAGACCTCGAGAACATTTCCGGTCCCTGCATAGGCACATGACAGCAGTGTCATATCACAATACTTTCTTATTTTATCATTGAATCTTTTTGAAACTTCTGCTATTGCCTCTATACTTTCCTGTCAAACAAAGAACAGATTCAAGCAGAGAAAAGTGAAGCAAAATAAATAAATGAGTAAACAAAACATTCATTAAGATTCAACAGATCAAATATACCTGTTTCCCAAGGTATAGAAGACCCAAGCCAAGAGGCAAGAATCGAGTAAGAGGCTCCTGCAATTCTGACTCCCTTCGGCACATTAGTGCAAATATAATAGTTTGTGCTACTCCTCCGTTGCAGGATCCCACATAAATCAGGCCCAAAGAGATTGCTGTGAATGCAACTACATCAAGGGGGCTTTTTGCATCCTTGAGTATACGAGACAACCTCCTGCATATCTGTATATCATGTCAACAAATTAACTTCAAGTGGAAAAAAAACGTATTTACTAAAGAAAATACAAACCACCCACCTTTCTTCTATATACAAGAAAGGCATTTCAGCTATACACTAACGAATTTTGGTAATCAGGCATCTAACAAAAGCACAGCCAAAAATACACTTACTTCCAATTTTAGATACCAGCCGTCTAACAAAAGGAGAAGCAAAAATACCTGCCAATTCCGAGAACCAGCATATGCAATTCCAAGACCCATTATTGCCCCGATTCGGATGGATGAGTCTTCTTTATCTATGTAATTATTCAGAAGAGCAAGTACCTGGAAAAAAGAATTGTATGTTATAACGATACATTAAGTAGCTATCTATTATGTTCTCATTCCACAGAAAGCAGAATAACTCACCGGATCACAATCAGTTTTTATACTACAGTTGACAATTCCAGCCCCTAGTAGGGCACCAGCTATAACATGGTTGTCATTGCTATGGAAATATTTATCAATTTGAGCAAGTCCAGAGTCAATATCCCACAGTAAGATCATACCCTGTCATGAATAACAGATGTGAGAAATCTGGAAACCACCTTAGATGAGTGATTTAAAAGTTAAATGAATACAAACCAGACTTGCAGCAGCGCTGGCCTTTCCATGTTCTTTGTTCTTAAAAAGCCAATTTCCGGATGAACCACCACTAGAAGATTCGGATGGAACGGTCATCAACTTATCCTGTGATGTATGCAACAATCAATATCAACAGAAACTACAACTAGTGAAGGCACTTGCCATATAACATTGGTAATCTTTTACCTGGCCAAATCCAGCATTTACAAATGCATTGACAAATGTAGCTGCCAAATTCTGTCTAGCAGAATCAACACTAACACCAGCACTAGCCCGACCCTCAAGCAAATGCGCCTACACAAAATTAAGCAGGAAAACCATGAAAATGGCAAAGCTGGCACAAATTAAGCAGGAAATTCATGAAAACGGCAAGGCTAACAGAAGTATCATTGAACTACATCAGCGGACGTTGCATAAAAAAACTTGAACAGATTGCAATTAAATATGTTTCCAGTATAAATTGCGTCATTAATATTCAAACCTTATAGATATCTTCAGGAGATTTGGGCTCCATGACTTCAATATCCCGAGCAAGGGTTAGATAACCTTCACTTAACTTTGTGTTGTTGATGATATCCTGCAATAGAAATCTATCCTCATCCTCTTCAACCATTAAATCATCAAGCTCGAAAGTAATACCCTGCATGAGTGGAAGTCTTCAGCGAACAGAAAGATAACCTAATGCTGCTATAAAACTCATACATGCATCTTAAAAAATTCATAACTTACATGCCTGGCAACGATGTAACAGAACTGCTTCTTTCGCAGCAAGTCATCACAATCTGTAAAAACTTGCCCCACATACTGGCAACAAATAAGTTTACAATGTAATTAGAAACAGTAAGCAAAAAAACAATGAAATTCAGATCAAATTTAATAAGTAATGATGTTGAGATGTTAAAATTAAGAGTTTCCAACAATGATCCAACCTGCATGTTATCAAAGAACAGCGCAATCTGAAGGGCATTTGAATATTCGTCATATTTCAGATATGTCATGTACGCAATATCAAGAAGTACCATATCATCTATGCCAGGACGATATCTGCATTCAATCACAACATAAAAAGTCAATATCAGTAATACAGATAACAAATGCGCATTGATCTTGAATCCTTAATAGAATAATATAATTAAAAAAAGAAAAAGATAATCCATCATTACTTTTATCAAGCAGTCAATCAAACGTGCCTTTTATCAAGCACCAAAAGGCCCATTAAGTGAATTAGATTATAAGAATATTACTTGATTCCACAACCATACACTTTAAAATTGAGCTTTCCGCATATTTTGAATATTGAAATAAATACATGTCAACTTCAATTTAATTATTATAAACAGGTAAAATGGGAAAAACACTTTCAAAATGCCAGTTATAGCATTCTAAGTTCACAAATATGAATGTTTTTTAGTCTGTTCACCAACATTAAGCCAATTTCAGCTACCTTGCAGCACTCGTGAGGTATAGGCAGGTCCTCCTGAAATTTGTCTTGTCAACATGATCAATCAAAATCTCAAGGTACTCCACCTGGAGTCAAAGACCTCTAAGCTTAAAAAAGCGAAGAAAAAGATAAAAGCAAATAAAACTTCAATAGATGAAAATATAAAGTAAATACTACTGCACATTACCTCCATTAAAAGGTCAACCGCTTCAGGTTCAGCGTTATGCTGCAAAAACACCAATCATTATACCCAAACTAACATGTTTTTTTGACGGTGACATGAAATGGTTGTATATTCTGCATAGCATTTGGAGATTTATCACAGAAAATAATAATTTCTGCTTTACATCAGACTCAACTCAAAGTGCGGATTCTCATTACAAGTAGAGACATGCTGATGCCAAAATTTAATTTACCTTCATATAAAATTCAACAATGTCCTTGACAAGGTCCATTAGATCATCAATTTCAGTTTCCTCATTCTGCAACATCATAGGCAGCAAACACCATCAAAATTTGTATAATATTATACATTTACTTTCCAAACAAGTATAGAAGAAGATTGAGCATCATGGTATAGCTACTAAAATACAAATATATATGGAATCATCAAGTAAAAAATAGCCTATGAGACTGTTTAGAGCTAAGGTAGACATGAAAAAAGTTTGGGTAACTTGCCTAGATTAAAAGAAATAGCACATCATTTAAGCTGCGAATGGAAAATGAGGAGGAAACTGCTTCCATCATTCCACAATTAAACATGTCATAATCAATGTAAGAATTACCAACAACATTTACAATGTAATTTGAGATCATTTATAAAAGATAGTTTTCTAACCAGTCGTTTTGCATACTCTTGGGCACATTCTCCAGCCAAGTTCCTGACATCAATTAGATCATATTACTAAAACTAAAACTGGAATTGGGTGTGATGTATCATCAACTTTAAAAACCGGAAGTGGAAATATTATATAGATGCTACTGTACACAGGCAAATTGTGGAAAGCATGATGAGAACAAAAAAATCACGTAAACTACTACATGAGAGCATAAAAGAGGACCAGAAAACAAGCCCAGATTCAGCCTAACCAAGTGAGAAATAATGTAAGACTTAACCCAAATTCTAACCAAGTGACAAATAATTGAACTGCCCAACCAGCCCGTAAATCATTGTTCAATATAAATACTCGGACCATTAAATACAATGCTCTGCATATGTTAAAGCCAACCTGACATATTCGTGGCCCCAGGATCCAATGCCACCTTCAGTTTCAGAGCCTAGTAGTCGGTACTTCAAACTCTCCTGAAAGACTCGTCAAACAAGGAAGTGATTACTTAATATATAAAAGAGCTTGAGATTCACATATACAGAGAGAAAATAGAATATTTAGAAATTCTTTCTACCCAATACAATATGCAGAGAAAACATGCCAATGAAAAAGGAAAATGTTTATGGGACACAAAGTTTGACAACACCATGTATGAGCATGCTTGCTAAGCCCAATCACTCAAAAGGGAAAATAGTATCAGCTTAAAATTCCTAAATAATGGGGCATACCCTTTCTCCCTCAGCAGACATGGTTAATGCCAAAACAGACAGTATATCCGCCAAGTATTTCTGCAATTTAGAAAGAAAAACTTGGTTAGCCACAATAAAGTGACATGATAAATGGCGACACTCACCAGCACAATACATACCTTCTGTTCTGATTCAACCATTGTATCATAATATGCCTTTAGAGTTCCATAATGTGGCCGAAGAAATTTCAACGGCTTTGGAACTGTCATTGAGCTTGTAGCACTTCGAAGTCCCTGCCTACAAAAAGAATCACACTTAAATGATTCACAAAGCACAAAAACAAAACAAAAGCAAAACAGATTCTTGAAGGTAGTCATTCACACTTAAATGGAAGATTTTAGAACAATGACATGCTTAAAGTTTGTTTACATCTTTGAATTACCTCATACTCTCTAGAGCAACCTTCTGCAATCCAGGATCAGGATCCTGAATCCTTTCCACGTACAACTCCAACTGCTGCTTCAATGCGATGTCCTCATCTGACTGCAGATGAAAGAGCACATAGGTATAATGTAAACCAACATAGCACCATAAATATGCACAAAACACAAAACCCCAATACTTCACGAGAGCTCAATTTCCTAAACATTCTCCCTAAGTCTCCAAAACATGAAAGAATCTATAGTAGCCAGATACCACAAAGTCACTACACATTTTCCTAAATATATCTAAAACCCTATCATCTCCTAAAATTGCCCCTCGTATTGTGAAAATTAACTCACCAAATCCGCATTCTTCTTGTCGTCCTTCTTTAGGCCCTTAGACGGCGCCTTCACCGTCGCCTCCTCCTTTGAGGTGCCACTGCCGCTAGCATTGTTGTTAGTTTGGGGAGCCATGAGAGTTTACTGGGAAAGCTTTGAAGAAAACTGGAAGTATTTGATATTTCCCGCTTGGAGAAACAGAAAAATAACAGAAAACTGGGAGTATTTGATATTTCCCGCCATGGAGAAACAGAAAACTGGGAATATAGTGAACAATATCTACGTGTATCTTTAAAAATTATATATATCTACGTGTCTTGCATTTAATTTCATCTGGTTATTAAGAACTAAATCCTCTATTTAATTATTAATTTTATAAAAGGTTTCCGTGGTTATATTGGTTTTAATTGTAATTAATATTTGGTAGGATTAATCCTTTATTAAACATGCATTAATTAAGTATAAAAAACATGCCAATAGTTCTTTCTATTAAGTAATTTTTTATCTGAAATTTTTTCTGTATATCAAATTTTATTCCGCGTCAAGAATTTTAACTTCGATATATCTGTTCTATTTCTTGGTTTTCTGATGATAACGCATTGGTAAACCGTCATACAGCTCTTATTTGAAAGTTAGCGATGACATGTGGTTGCTAAAACGAGTCGCTACACTTAGCGATCGAGTTTTTCAACCAAATACGTTACGATCATCGAGTAAATTACATACATAGTGTATATTCTTTACTCATTTTCACACTTTGGTATACAACTTTTATCTATGGAGTAAATATTTCATTAAATTGCAGAGTCACTTATTCTGGCAAGTAAAAAAATAAATTAACTTAAAATTTTAAGTTGAACATTATCTGCTAATATTTATAAATTTAGTACTTATTTTTCGTATTTATCAAACAGTTATATCATTTAATACTTTCGGTATTTATAATATTCAACATTTAATTTTAAGTTTTATCAAACATCACCTCTGTTTTTCTTGTAGTGCTTTATGTTTCTTATGAAATTAATCCAATTTATTCTAGACTCGTGAATTTTCACCCAATTTTAATCAAGTTGACATGAGCTTGAAGTTGAAGTAGGTGAAATTGGAATGAAACTGCAATTCAACATGTTAAATGTAATCTTATAAAACCTTGGTTTTAATATTTAAGAATAATTTCAATCATTTTCATTTTCTTCACTATTGTTGCGTTTTTCTACTGTTTTTCTTCATTTTTTTCTTTATTTAATTATATAAAGTTGCTCCTTTGCTACCCATCTTTTTATATTTTTCCGGTCAATTCCACTCAATTTTAGTCGATTTCAATTAATTTCACCTAATTTCAGTCACCATTATTGCACACTTTTTTACCCTATTTCTTCTGTTAGTTGCCTATTTTACATTTTCTTTTTATTTATTTTTTTCATTTAAATATATGAAATTGCTCTTATATTTTTTTTTGTTTCTGTAAAAGTATAGAATAATCTTCAACAAACTAACAGATTCACAACTGCATTCTGTTACAGATATTTTCCTTTCTTCTCCCTTGTATATAAGTTGATGTGGCATTCCTTTTCAATTAAGAATGAGATAATAAAGAATAGTTTTCTTTTCTCTCAATTCATTTCTCAATTCGTTTCTCATGGTATCAGAGCTTTCTCTGTAATTTCTAAAGAAAAGTCCCAATGGTGAGACCACGAACTCGATCAAATCGTTATCACGAACTCGGAAGTGATGAAGACTGGCCAGAAGATGAAGTTGAAACTAGAAATCTGAACGGAAATCAGAATCGGAACGACAACCAGAATGCTAATCTCAATGGCATTCATGAAAACACAATAATCAACTCAATTAATTCACAAGCCAGTGACAATCCGGGGCTGATCATCAACACGGTCCAACTAAACGGTAACAATTACATGGCCTGGAGCAGATCTATGCTTCGAGCTTTGAAAGTCAAAGAAGTTGCAGATTTTGTGAACAAAGATGAAGCAATTCCTAAAGATACAGCATCTGGTTATAAGAAATGGTGCAAGACAGATTGTCTTGTAACTTCATGGATACTTAATTCAATTTCTAAAGACATTGTAGAAGGCTTCCAGTATGTTACAACTGCTCGAGAACTCTGGACAGATCTTGCACATCGATTTGGAGAAAGCAACGGACCTCAAATCTTCAAGATTAAAAGAGAGATTAGTCTCCTATCACAAGGTACTAAATCTGTTTTTGCCTATTTCAATACAATCAAAAGACTTTGGGATGAATTAATCTTCTTGCGCCCTATGCCTGCTTGTCAATGTGGAATAGCACAGGAATGTGCCTGTAATGCTTTTAAGAGACTAGCAGATATAAATGAGGAAGATAAATTGTTTCAGTTTCTTATGGGACTAAATGAGCAGTTTGATCATGTGAAAAACCAAATTACTCTAATGGAGCCTTTACCAAATCTAAACAAAGCATATTCGATGATTCTTCAAGTTGAAAAACAAATGGAGATCTCAGTTCATCAAAATGTAGAGATTGCAAATTTTAGCAGAAATGACAAAAATACAAAGCATAACAAGAAAGGCAAAGGAAGCAAACGAGATGATAATGAAAATAAATTTTGTGATCATTGTGACATGTCTGGCCACACTAGAGCAACGTGTTTCAAAATTATCGGTTATCCCGATTGGTGGAAAGAAAACAAAGAAGCCAGGAAGAAGGGATCTGGCTCTCAGCGAAGTACAAGGAAATCAAAGGCAAATTCAGCAAGGGTTTCTCATGCTGATTCTGATGGCAGTGATGTGGATTCTGATCACAAACCTAACCCATATATGAATCACATGATAAAAGAAGTCTACAAAATGCTTAAAGAAAAAGCAAGTGCTGATTCACCAGTGGATTTCACTGCTTTCGTAGGATTTTCTGGTAAGAACTCTTCCCCCTATAAATTACCTAGTGATACATGCTGGATAGTGGACAATGGAGCCACATCTCACATGTGCTCCAGGAAGAAATCTCTTACTACTTGTGTTGCTATTACTCCTTCACAAACAGTGATATTACCTGATGGCAGTTCATAATACATAAAGTATAAAGGGAAAATTCCTCTTGCAGGAAATTTGGTATTGAATAATGTCCTTATTATACCAAGTTTCAAGTACAACCTTTTATCAGTAAGTCAGTTGTTAAGAGAAAACAAGATTACAGTAATTTTTCATTAAGACTACTATTGCCTGCAGGACCTGAGTACTAATAAAGTCATTGATATAGCATGGATGGTGGATGGCCTATATTTCCTTGACAGTGTATCTTTTTCACCTCATGTTATACAGAAAATAAGTTTATGTTGTAATGTCACAGTGTCTACTAACAATGCAGCTCACATTCCTTCGATTTGGCACCAAAGACTTGGACATGCATCTCTTGATGCCCTCAGTCATATTGCTTCAGATGTAATAAGTACTTGTAATGTTTCTAATTGCAATGTATGTCACTATGCTAAACAACATCGTTTTTCTTTTAATAGAAACGTTATCTCTACTGTTTCTAGATTTGAGATTCTTCATGCTGATCTATGGGGACCCTATAGAAAACAATCTTTGACAAGTGCCAAATATTTCTTAACTTTGGTGGATGACTTCACCAGGGTCACTTGGGTAATCCTATTACAACACAAATCTCAGGCTTGTCATGCCTTACGCACCTTTTTTCATATGGTCCATACACAATATAATGCTAAGGTCAAAATCCTTCGCACAGACAATGGGACAGAGTTTGTAAACAAGCAGTGCATACAGTTGTTTGAGGAGTCTGGTATAGTGCACCAGAGAACTTATATTTACACACCCCAACAAAATGGGGTGGTTGAACAGAAACATAGGCATTTACTCGAAGTAGCCCGTGCCATTTTGTTTCAAGCTGCTTTGACAAGTATTTTTTAGGGAGAGGCTATACAAATGGCTATTTCCATCATTAATGTTCTTCCTATAGCTGTATTAAAGTGGAAAACACCATATGAGGCATTTCATGGTAAGCTACCAGTTTATGGTGCCTTTAGAATTTTTGGTTGTCAGTGTTTTTACACCGATATACATCCGGGCAAGGATAAAATTGGATCACATAGAGGTGTGTTTTGGGGATTTAGTTCAGGACAAAAAGGTTACAAGGTGTTTGATTTAGATCAACAGAAAGTTGTTGTTAGCAGAGATGTGAACTTTCAAGAACATTTGTTCCCTTATCAAGTTTCTAATGATTCTTATATACCTAAAACACCTCAAATTACTCATCATCCTACAACAAGTTCACATACCTCACTTGATCAAGATTCATTACCTATTCCTGTTCCTTCCACCATAGTGCCTTTTAGGAAATCTTCTAGGAAATCACAAAAACCTATTTGGATGCAGGATTTCTACTGTAATCAAACACTTGTCCCAAATAAAAATTTACCTCAGCCATTAGCCTTTTCTGCTGCCCATAAACACTTTTTAGCAAACATTTCCTCCTCAAAAGAACCAAAACACTATTATGAAGCCTACGGAGATCCAAAATGGATTGAAGCTATGCATCAGGAACTTGATGCTCTTGAGAAAAATACCACTTGGGAGATAGTGCCTTTGCCCTCACATAAGAAACCTATATCTACAAGATGGGTTTATCGAATTAAATATAAACAAGATGGGGAGGTGGAAAGATATAAAGCAAGACTTGTGGTTAAGGGATACAACCAGAAATATGGTGTGGATTATCATGAAAGTTTCAGTCCGGTAGTGTTCAAATGATGGTTGTCCATAATAACAAATAATATCATTTATTTAAAAAAAATTGAACCGTATGAAATAATGAATTGCAAAACCAAATAATATTAAAAATTAAAAAAACAAATAATGATGTGAACTCGTGACATTTGAGTCACAAGAAAACAAAAAAAAAGAGACAAACTTCTTAATTAGTATTGTTAGTCATAGGCTGCTGGTCACAGAGTTATGTAGGTTGAATGTGGCATCATTAAAGTTGAGTTTTTCATACTATTTTTTCACATTAGGTTTTCATACTATTTTTCAACCAAACTAGTTTCTCATTTTAGGCCTATAAATAGGCATAGTTTTTCGGTTTGTAAAATATGTTGTCAATGAAATCAAATTATAATAAAATTTGAGTTCAATCCCTTTCTTTCCAAAGTTCTATTAATTCGAGCAATTCTATTTTTATGCACTTTGATTAATTAATTGCTTCCTCTAAATTAGTCGTAATACCTCCAACAAGTGGTATCAGAGCTTAGTTGGTCAAGAGGCTAAATAAAAAATTTCCCTTTTCTCCTAATAACCAAATCCAGCAAAATATTATTTTTCTCCATGACAGTCACCAACTCAACACTCGTTGTCCCAATTTTCAACGGTGAAAATTATGAGTTTTAGAGCATCAAATTCAGAACGATACTGCGTGCTTCGAATTTGTGTGATATTGTAGAACAAGGAATTCCACAAAATTCTCCATCAGCAGAAGCAGAACCAACTCCAAAATCAGCCAGCACCGCCAAGTCGGTTCCAGATCAGCAAAAGGAATTGACTCGGAAGGATGCAGATGCACTAGCAAAAATTCACAATGCTGTTGTGGACTCAATTTTTCCAAGAATCATGAATTCCACCACGGCTAAAAAATCTTGGGAAATATTGAGAGATGAATTTCAAGGGACTGCCAAAGTTCGCAACATCAAACTGCAAACTCTTCGGAGAGATTTCGAGAACCTTAAAATGAAAGATGGCAAAGGTATCAAAATCTACTCGTCAAGAGTTAATGAAGTTGTGAACCAGCTACGAGCTTATGGGGAATATATTAGTGATCAAAGAGTAATCTATAAACTCTTTATTACATTGACTGAAAATTTTGATTCAGTCGTCAGCGTTATTGAATCCAATGATCTTTCCCAAACATCAGTCATCGAAGTACTAGGCACTGTACAAGCTCATGAAGAAAGAATTTCCAAACGAGCAGAAATTCATTTCGAGGGAGCTTTGCTGTCTAGACACAAAAATAAATCCTCTTCTTTCAGATCAAAAAATAAATCTGAAGGAAAAGGAGGCCAAATTTCGGGAAACAGTTGGAGATCCAAAGATGGAGACAAGAAAGGGAAATTTCCTCCTTGTGGCATATGTCAACTTACAAACCACTTGGAGAAAAATTGTTGTAAGAAAGGAAAACCCAAATGCAATTATTGTCACAAATTCGGTCACACCGAAAATGATTACAGAAACAAGCCACAGCCAGTCAGGAGACTCAAGATAAAGAAGATCACTTATTCATTGCTTGTCAAGCTGCTACAGAAAATAAAGATATGTGGTTAATAGACAGTGGATGCACTAACCATATGTCTAAAGACCCTCACATCTTCACTAAACTGGATGAATCTGTTCAAGTTCCAATTACCCTTTAGTTTTTTCTAGGGTGCCTATCTTTTCTTTCATCACCCTTTTACGTGGACCTTGGATGGTTGTTCGAAAGCAGCGAGGTAAGAGAACAGTGATGATAGGGGTCAAAAACCCCTATCTTTGGGTACGGTTTTAGAACGATTTTTAGCGTTATTTAGTTAATAAGCGAGCAATTCTCGCATTTAAATGCTTTTGTGTGAGTTAGTTAGAAATTGGAAATGTTTTATTTACTTTTCGTTGTTCAGGCTCGTTTTATGATCAATTTAGGCAAATACGGCCAAAATGGCATGCATATTATAATTCTGTTATCTTTTGAAGCTAATTGATCCGTCAAAAGTCGCACCAAACGAAGCGTTTGCTCAAAATAAGCGAATGGCGGGTCAATTTAGCCTTTGGACTAATGTTGTTTAGAGTTTATGTGCGTGTGCAGGTTAAAACATGATCAATTTCAGGCAAAAATCGTGTCTCGGGGACCCCCGACAGTCACTCGATGAATTGAGCATCGGTGAGCAGCCCAGGCGCTGCTCGGCGCGCAGCCCGGGCGATGCTCGGCGAGCAGCCCAGGCACTGTGCCTGCTCGCCGAGCAGCTCGCCCTGCTCGGTGAGCAGACCTGCGGGAATTGGTCAAAAAGATCAATTCCGCCCCCACGACGCCACGATGGACCCCACGACTTCCTACCTACATAAGGACACGAATTAGGTCATCAAAAGGGCCCGAGCCACGCCTATAAATAGGATTTTTCCAATGTAATTAGACATCGTTTATCTTTGTAATTTTCTTAGCTTTTCATCTTGAGAAATCCTCTCCACCTCCTCCATATCCTTCAAACCTCCATTAAAGACACCTTCGAAGCTCCATTCACCGAGGATTGCTCAAGCTCCATCCTTAAGTCCTAGGAAGACGCCTGCATTGGTAGACAGGTTCCCTGAAAGGGATTTTTCTTCTGTTATATTCTGTCTAGCCTCTGATACATGTTATGAATCCTAAGCTTATTGTAACTTCGTGACAATACTATTATCTTTGATATATATTATAGTTCTTGTTCATTCAATTGTTTTAATGCTTTAATCTTTGTCTTACGCTTTGTCTGATTGGTTTAACTCATTCGATAATCCCAAAATCAAGTTGGCACATATTGCGAGCTGGGCACTGCCGCCCAGCTCGGTGAGCAGGGCACTGCTCGCCACGAGCTGGGCGCTGGCGCCCAGCCCGCTGCTCGGCCGCGATAAGCAACGGTTCAGGATTTTTTTCCGAACGGAGCTGAAATAAATAAATAAATAATAAAAAAAAATTGGCACCGCAAATCATCAAGTTTTTGGCGATTGCGATAAAATCCGTAAGTTGCCTTCTCCACCCTAACTTTTTGCACTTGTACTTTATGGTTTGTGATGAAATGTTGGAACTTATTGCATATTTTTAGTGTGAGGAGGAGGGGTAGACAAACTTACAAAAATTGTATAATTTTTAAATTTTTGTTGCGTCGTGTCTAGTTTAGTTTTGCGTTTTTCGGGTTTTATTTAGGTTTTGCATGTTTAGGACCTAAAACCGTGAACCTCCTTCGAATCTAAACTTCGTTATTTGTCCTTGAGGACTGAGAACCGAATCTAAGATTGCATGACAACTAGTTTAGGTGTAGGACACAACCCTTGTATCTGTAAAATCATGAGCTAAAGTTTGCATTTAGACCATACTTTTGAAGAAATGCTAAAATAATTACTTAGGTAGATAACTTAAGAATTGAAGGCATGTGATATTAAACTTGAGTTTGGGGAGAACTAGTAAACACAAAATTGAAACCCAAAGAATTGTGAGTTGAATTTGAGCCTAAGAGCGAACATCAAAAAGCTCTTTTTCTTGACATTTTTGTGTAAATGCTTTGACTTGTGGAAAGATTACAGATTTTGCACCTAATACTGTGTTGAACCTACATGCAATGATTTGAGATGATAAACGATGAATCAGCCTCATTAGAATTAACCATTTTCTTTACCTTATTTTCTCTTTTTCATCCACTCTAGGAAGCCCTTTTGAGCCTATATTTTTGTAGTTTATAGATTTTTCTTTCATTCTAACCCAATTTTTGCAAACCATCACTTGGTTTGCTACTTAACCCAAAGCTTTTGCAAAGCTCATATCGAGCCTTTGTCAATTCTAGCGCTTTGTCTTTGTTTATGGCATCATAGTAGCAAGCCAAAAGGCTAAGAAGTGAATGAACATCACTATCCCAAAAAAAAGAAAAAAAAAGGGAAAAGAGAAAAACAGAAAAAGAAAAGAAAAGAAGAGAGGCGAACAAAAAGGGAAGAACTTCATTCCCCAGTTCTTAAAATCAAAACGTCTCAAGAAAATATCCTAACAAGAGAGTAATGAATGAATAAAAAGCTCAGTCACTTCATATTTGCTAAAGCCATTTGAACTTTGTTTTTCTAGCGCTAGAACTATTAACCCTTGTTGTACCTTTAACCCTCTAACCACATTACAACCCCAATTCGAGGCTGTTTTTGATATCATCGGAGTCATATAGCATAGTAGAGGAACTCGGATGAACGTGCAAAATCAACGTAATCCTAAGCAAGAACATAAGCCGAGAGTAAACACTTTAGCTACCGAAAATTGTGTGAAATGAGTGAACTACCTATGGTGAGGTGTTTTACTTAGCGATCCCCTCAAGCTCGTTTAATTGAACATGTGTCCTTTTTCTTAAAACATATGACCTATGATAATTGAAATGCGGCTTTTGGATATCGTGTCTCTACTTTGTATTTCCGAATGCATGTAATTACAGATGCTCGAAATTGTGTCAAGCACCTAGTCAAACCGGGAGGTTTTCTAGCTTGCTTGTGATTGCGGGTTTAGTTTTTTAGTTTACTTGGGGACAAGTAAAGTTTTAAGTGCGAGGAGGTTTGATAGGGATCAAAAACCCCTATCTTTGGGGTACGGTTTTAGAACGGTTTTTAGCGTTATTTAGTTAATAAGCGAGCAATTCTCGCATTTAAATGCTTTTGTGTGAGTTAGTTAGAAATTGGAAATGTTTTATTTACTTTTTGTTGTTCAGGTTCGTTTTATGATCAATTTAGGCAAATACGGCCAAAATGGCATGCATATTATAATTCCATTATCTTTTGAAGCTAATTGATCCGTCAAAAGTCGCACCAAACGAAGCGTTTGCTCAAACTAAGCGATTGACGAGTCAATTTAGCCTTTGGACTAATGTTGTTTGGAGTTTATGTGCGTGTGTAGGTTAAAACATGATCAATTTCAGGCAAAAATCGTGTCTTGGGGACCCCCGGCAGTCGCTCGGCGAGCTGCCCAGGCACCGCCCAGGCACTGTGCCTGCTCGCCGAGCAGCTCGCCCTGCTCGGCGAGCAGACCTGCGGGAATTGGTCAAAAAGATCAATTCCGCCCCCACGACGCCACGATGGACCCCACGACTTCTTACCTGCATAAGGACACGAATTAGGTCATCAAAAGGGCCCGAGCCACGCCTATAAATAGGATTTTTCCAATGTAATTAGACATCTTTTATCTTTGTAATTTTCTTAGCTTTTCATCTTGAGAAATCCTCTCCACCTCCTCCATATCCTTCAAACCTCCATTAAAGACACCTTCGAAGCTCCATTCACCGAGGATTGCTCAAGCTCCATCCTTAAGTCCTAGGAAGACGCCTGCATTGGTAGACAGGTTCCCTGAAAGGGATTTTTCTTCTTTTATATTCTGTCTAGCCTCTGATACATGTTATGAATCCTAAGCTTATTGTAACTTCGTGACAATACTATTATCTTTGATATATATTATAGTTCTTGTTCATTCAATTGTTTTAATGCTTTAATCTTTGTCTTACGCTTTGTCTGATTGGTTTAACTCATTCGATAATCCCAAAATCAAGTTGGCACATATTGCGAGCTGAATCTGACCTAGTCAGTGCCTATAGGATTGACGACCCTATAGAGGATTAAGCCCAAATTGATGAGCCTTAGAGCTAGTTTCGGCCTTATAAGGGAATCACGAACTAGGGACTTTAGGAGGATAGGTCGGGTTAATCGCCTCGGACACAAGTGACTTAGGTTTTAATTCAATTGCTTAAACAATCTATTTTCATTATCATCGTATCCCTTCATGTTCCTTCGGATAATTGCATTGGTAAAAGATCACTTAAGAGTAGTTTAACTTAATTAGGGGTAGAGTAACTTAATTAGGCATAGAATAACTTAGTTATAATCAGATAACTTAGCTAGAAGTAGTATAATTCAACCTAGGAGTATATTAACTTAAGAAAAACCAACTCAAAACCCCCTAAGCCTAGATAACACCTGAAACCAAGTAACTCGATACTTGCAGAAATAAATCCCGTGGACGATAACCTGGACTTTTCAGAAATTTATTACTTCATAACGACGGGGTATACTTATCCCTAAGATCGGCCTCGCTCCACAACCGCGCGAGGTCGCGTCAAGTGACTCTAGAAAAAACGGACAACGACAAAGATGCTCAGACTAAAAAAATTCCTAATATTGTGACTAATTCTATTATGACGCAATAAATATGGTTATTGTGATTAAAGACAAAAAGTTGTGATGAAATACTTATTCTGAGAACATTTTGTTACTATATGTATATATATTAGGACAAAAACAATTTGTCACAACTGTTCATAGCTATATATAGACGGAAATTTTTGGCGCAAATTTACAAACATATGGAGACAAATATTTTGTCTCAAAATATATAATTGCCTTGGGAGAATAGCATACTTTGACAATTTTGAATTTTGTCACAATATTTATAACTATGGTAATAAGTGGTGTTTAATCACAATAAATATTGAAATTATAATTAGGATGATGGTTTGTCATTAATGTTTTTGTTGTAACAATGATTTATTTCTCTTCATATCCCAAAATTATAATTTAGAGGAACATTTTGATACCAATACAAAGTTCAGGAGTTAAATTTTTTTATACCAATTGTCAAATATTTATGAACTCAAATTATTTATTGTAAAAAAATTTGTATTAATTAAAATATTTTTATATTTGTTAAAAAAAACTTTGACATTTTTTTTTAAGTTTTCCCTATGGGTACGTTTGGTAAGACGTAATGGGCTTTGTAATGGAATGCTCATTACATTAAAAGCTCATTACTATGTTTGGATGCATTTTATAATAATAATAGGGTCATTTTCGTCTTTTCAAATATAACTGGTGAGTTGTCAAAAAATTGACCGAATTTGACACGTGGCATTTGAGAAGTCAAACTTCAAGTGCGCCCCTTACACCGGTCGAGAATGAAAATGGAGGGGTGAGAAATACCACTTTTATGAAGTTAAGGGCTAAATAGGACATTCGATGAGTTAGGGGCCAATTTGGATAAGTTAAGGGGGTGAGAAATACCACATTTATGGAGTTAAGAGTGTAAATAGGACATTCAATGAATTAGGGGGAAAATGACCAATTTGGACAAGTCAATGGTGTTGGTCCCTTATAACGTTGCAAGTATAGTTCCAAGGGGGGGTTAGGAACTATTTAAACTTTTTACTAAGTTTGGGCAAACTTCTTTTCTTAAGAGAAAAGGATTTAACAGCGGCGCTGAGTGATCAGTAAGAAACTGACCTAGTCACCAGTTGACTAAGCCAGTATCTTACTGATCACTCAGCGCCGCAGTTAAATCCTTTTCTCTTAAGAAAAGAAGTTTGCCCAAACTTAGTAAAAAGTTTAAATAGTTCCTAACCCCCCTTGGAACTATACTTGCAACGTTATAAGGGACCAACAAGTGGTATCAGAGCCTAAAAGCTCTCTGTAAAAGGTCTAACAACCTTAAGCTGATCCCTACCATGGGCGAAAACAGTACTCGGTTTCTCCCAGGAAACCAAACAACTCAGATACTGCCTGAGGGGCTGTCCATCACTCGGCCTCCCCTATTCTTCGAGTCTAACTATACCTTCTGGAAGAATAGGATGAAAAATTTCATTCAGGCTACAAATATGAGTGCCTGGCTATCTATAGTTCAAGGCCCATTTGTACCTGTCGAAGTTGTGGCTGGCCAAACAGTTGTAAAAGCTGAGGCCAAATGGACAGAGGATGATCTTAAGAAGCTTCAAAATCACGCTTCGGCTATCAATATGCTTCACTGTGCGCTCGATGCTGCATAATATAATAAAATCTCAGGTTGTGAGTCGGCACAAGAGATCTGGAAAAAGCTGGAAGTCACCTACGAGGGAACCAATAAAGTAAAGGAGTCCAAGGTGAATCAGCAGATGAGACTGTACGAGCTGTTCGAGATGAACAATGACGAGGGCATTTCAGACATGAATGCAAGGTTTACCAATATCATTAATGAGCTCAAGAGACTTGGGAAAATCTTCACTGAGGAAGAACAAGTCAAAAAGATACTCATGAGTCTTCCTAAAGACTGGCAAGCAAAGAAGACAGCTGTTGAGGAAGCTCAGGATTTAACCACCTACAAATATGACGAACTCATTGGCTCGTTGCTGACCCATGAGATATCTATGAAAAACTTCGAGGTGAAGGAAAAATCTGAAGACAAGAAGCAGAAATCTCTTGTCATGAAAGCTGACTCCACTGACGGGAGCTCAACTGATGATGAGGAGATGGACATGTTCACAAGGAAGATGAAAAGGCTATTCAGGAAGAATGACAAATATTCTAAGAAGCCTTACAGAAAATTTGATAAGTATAAGGCTGACTCAAGCGACAGCAAATACAAAAAGGACAGCTCAAAGCCCATTACATGCTTTGAGTGCCATCAAACCGGCCATATTAAGTCAAGCTGCCCCACACTGAGGAAAGACAAGAAGAGCGGTAAAAAGGCAATGGTGGCTACATGGAGCGACAGTGATGAGTCTTCATCTATAGAAACTGAGGCCACCGAGTCAGCGAAGATATGCTTCATGGCTGACGAACTTGCTGAGCCGTGCGTTTCTGAGCATGCTGACCTGTCCGTCGCATCAGATGACGAGGAGCAATCAAATGAGGTAATTACTCTTCCCCAGCTCAGAAACGATATGGTTAATGCCCTGAGTGATCTCTACACACTTGTCAAGAAGTGTAATAAGAAAGTTAGAGCACTCAGCAGGCGCTGTGATGAAGTGGAAGAGGTCAAACTGAGTGACCTTAGATTCCTTCTTCAGGACAATTCAACTCTGCATGATAACATGAAGATCATACATGAGTCTGTCTCTGAAGTCCAATCAGTTTCAAAGAAACTGAGAAAGGACGTCACAACTATCCAGAACCAACTAAAGGTTCCAAATAAAAGAAACATTCCTCTGAGAACTCAGTACCAAGGTACTCAGCAGAGATGGAATCCCCAGCGAAAAGTCCAGTGTGACTTTTATGGGAAGAAAGGACACACCACTAAGGTGTGCTGGCACGCTCAGCACTGGGGTGCTGACAAGTTAGTGAAACATCCTAAACAGAAGGTCAGCTATGACTTCTGTGGAAAGAATGGCCATACTGTCCAAGTATGTCGCCATAAAATAAAATATGATGCTTTACCTGTTGCACCTAACAAGCAAGGACCCAAAAAGAATTGGGTACCTAAAAGTAACTAGTTACAATGCAGGTAAGCCTGAGATGTGCCGAGAAGTCAAAGATGTGGTATATTGACAGTGCATGCTTGAGGCATATGACTGGTGATGAAACTCAGTTCATCACGTTTGAGCGTAAACGAGGAGGAAGTGTAAGTTTTGGAGACAACAAGAAGGGTAAGATAGTAGGGTCAGGAACCATTGGAGGTAATCCTACTATTGAATCTGTCTCCCTAGTCAGCGGACTCAAATATAACTTACTCAGCATAGCTCAGCTATGTGACAATGGGAGAAAAGTTATATTTGATGCTACTGGATGTAAAATATACGAGGGTAAAACAAATGAGTTAATCTTAACTGCCCCTCGCATAAATAATGTCTTTATGCTAGACTTAGAGAAAAAGTTTTCAAAAACTGTGTGCTTAGTATCAAAAGAAGAGAATTCCTGGCTATGGCACAGGAGACTTGGTCATGTAAGCATGGACCTCCTGGCCAAATTAGCAAGAAAGCAATTGGTTGAGGGACTGCCTGAACTTAAATTTGAAAAAGATCAATTATGCCACGCTTGCCAAGCTGGAAAACAAACCAAACAATCTTTTCATAGCAAAAACATTGTCTCAACTAAGCGTCCGTTAGAGTTACTACACTTGGATCTCTTCGTCCAGTCCAGCCGCTGAGTCTGGGTGGAAGAAGATTTTCCTTGGTCATTGTAGATGACTTCTCTCGGTACACGTGGGTCATCTTGCTGAGTAGCAAGGATGAGACCTTTGAGACATTTTTAAATTTGGTTAGAAAAATTGAAAATGATAAAGACCTAAAACTGGCTCACATCCGAAGTGATAATGGTGGAGAATTCAAAAACCAAAAGTTTGTTGAATTCTGTGAAGCCAGCAGCATTGACCACAATTTTTCTGCTCCTAGAACACCTCAACAAAATGGGGTTGTAGAAAGGAAGAATAGAACTCTGGTTGAAATAGCCAGGACAATGCTGGATGAGCATAGGCTTCCAAAGTATTTTTGGGGAGAGACTGTTAACATAGCGTGCTATATTCTTAATAGGGCTCTAGTTAGACCTATATTAAAGAAAACCCCCTATGAACTTTGGAAAGGACGAAAGCCCAACATTGGATATTTTCGTGCCTTTGGCTGTAAATGTTTTATTTTAAATACCAAAGATAGCTTAGCAAAGTTTGACTCAAAAGCTGATGAGGCTATCTTTTTGGGCTACTCAACAAACAACAAAGCATACAAAGTTTTTAATAAGCGAACTCAAGTTCTAGAAGAGTCAGTACATGTGGAGTTCGACGAAACTAACCCTGCAGGTAGATACCAGCCGCTGACCGAGGATGATCCACACTCAGCAACCGCTGACTAAGAACCAGCTACTGAGTCATTCACTAAAAGGCTGACTAAGAGTAAGAGTGAACCTACGATTACTTTCACTGACCCATCTACTTCTGCAGAGATTGTTGAAACACAGACAGCACAAGACATAAATCTACCTAAAGAAACAAGGATTCCAAGAGGGCACTCAGAGAGTGCAATCCTTGATTCTGCTGGGAATACCCTGATGATGAGGAATCAACTCAGGAAGTACCTCAGCAATGTAGCTTTCGTCTCAGTTCAAGAACCGAAGAATTTCGCTGAAGCTGAGTATGATGAATTCTGGATGATCGCCATCCAATAGGAGCTCGATCAATTCAGAAGAAACGATGTATGGGAGCTAGTGCCTCATCCAAAGAGTCAAAAGACCATTGGAACAAGATGGGTCTTCAGGAACAAGATGGATGAACAAGGGAATGTAGTCAGGAACAAAGCAAGGCTTGTAGCTCAGGGCTACAGTCAGCAAGAAGGTATTGACTACGATGAGACCTTTGCCCCAGTGGCAAGGCTAGAAGCTATTAGGATCTTATGTGCATATGCATCTTACATGAACTTTAAATTATTCCAAATGGATGTCAAAAGTGCATTTCTTAATGGAGATATAAACGAGGAGGTTTATGTTAATCAGCCTCCAGGTTTTGAGGACCCTAAATTCCCAAACCATGTTTACAAACTCAAAAAGTCTCTGTA